>NW_010418860.1:0-224 GCF_000710305.1 Buceros rhinoceros silvestris
CACGGGCACCCAGCTCGGCCCCCGCCAGCACCCATGGGCACCCAGCTCATCCCCACCAGCACCCATGGGTGCTGGGCCCACCCCTCACCTTCCCCGTTGGACTCCATGCGCGAGGCTGTGTTCACCGTGTCCCCGAACAGGCAGTACCGGGGCATCTTGAGACCCACCACGCCGGCACAGACGGGTCCTGCGGGCAACCCCGTGAGGCCTCCCCCACGGACCCC
>NW_010418861.1:0-1590 GCF_000710305.1 Buceros rhinoceros silvestris
GTATTTAATATTAGTGACTGACACCACCTTCTTTGTGTACACAGATGATAACTTCTTTTATATACCAATTTGCTTACACCACAGTATAAACTGGTAATATTGTCCATTGCCTGACCTCTGAAAGGCAAAATAATAACAAGGCAAACCTGTCGTTTTGCCTGAAGTCGATAAGGCCATGTAACTCACGGTACCTCCAATTCACACGCTCAATTTTCATCCACTTGCTCTCAACATTGCGAGGACAAAATAATGACAGGTTACAGGCACTTTATTTAAAAATTCACTCGCAAAGTTATTGACAAGCATTTTGCACAGAATATCTGTGATGCTTGACCCTCGCGAGCTGTTTACATGAAAAACACACTTCTACATTAACGATAGTGGAGTCTAATTCTACACCAAACATGGGGCAATGGCTTTAGTGTTTCTGGTTTTGATATGGGAACAAAAATAGGGATAACTTGTCTCAAATTGCAGTCACTTCAGTCATAATAAAATCTCAGTGAGCACTGTTTGCTTTCAGTACTTTCATTAGCCTAGCTGGGGCTGTTATTAAGGTACCAACACATAAATGTTATATTAGCACTTAACAGGAGGAGCACGGTATTCTCCTCTAGGAGATGAATTCTAACCTTGTCAATATAATTCTGCTTTGAGTGCTGTAAAACAGTTTGAAAAGATGAAATACTGGAGCTTTGCACTGAGGAAGAAAAAAATTCATGCTCATTCAGGCTTAAAGGCCACTTTGCTGGCCCAAGGTGCTGAGGTACTGTTTAGAAAAAGAAGTCTAAAGAAGCTCTCTCAGGTCACATCAAGCACTAAGACAAACTTTTCTACTTCCCTGTACTTGTCTTAGGTTGTTAAATCAATTACTCACTATTTCTGCTTGCCTTCAGCTGCCATTTAGAATATGAAGAACTACATGAAAATTAAGGCCAAGAGAAAGTACAGTTCCAAATTTAACAAATGAGAATCATTCTGTGTGAAAGACTATTCACGGTGCACCTGTGCAGTAGTACCATAGCACTCATAACCTTTAACTTCGGAGTTTGCACAAAGCAGAAGTGATGGAGCTACTGGGGACTAATAATCTTTCATCAGCTGCTAGAGAATCTTACAGAAATACTTCTAACAATGACCTCTCCTGACTTATTTTCAAGAAATCACTGACATTTGTGTTGTACATGGATGCTGCATTTATGAGTTACCTTTCAGAAATTTACAGCTGTCTTAAACAGTTGAATATCTTTATGATAGCCTGTCTAGTAAATGAGGACCAATAGATACGATCTGCTAAGAAATTCTATTCCTATGATACTGGAACAATGTAAGTAAGTATTGAGAGTGAAAATGAAGAGGAATTATGTTATGACTAAGTTGCTTTTTACATTTGATTCTGCACTCTCATCAGTGAGGTTCAGCCCTTTTGGCAGACAGCTGTGGTACTAGGAAGAAAAACACGTTTCTAGGGTTCTCGCCCAAAATACTGTTGTACTCTGTTCTGTAAAGGAGCACGTGTTTTGGCCTGTCCTTCCTCATCTTCATAGTCTTGGGGGAAAAAAAAATCAGGTAGAAGAGGATACACTTATT
>NW_010418862.1:0-14127 GCF_000710305.1 Buceros rhinoceros silvestris
CTTCGCGGCTGCCGTTGAGGGGATCGCTTCTGGGTTGTCTGAAGTAATACACCTTCAAAAAGCCTTTTAATAGGTGTGAAATTGGGCTGTTCAATTTCGTTTTGGGCTTTTTAAAATTCTGATTTAGTAACTGTTGTATGAAAGAACCGGGCTTACGAATTCTGCACCTGGCAAATCCTCATCTTTGTGTGTAATTACTGTGCCTATATGGCATATGTGAACCCTAACTTTAAAGTCTGAAAAATTTATGCTTCATATGGTAAAAATGGTGGTAGAAGTGGCTCTAAACTGCTTACATTTAAGCACAGATCTGCCTTTTGAAAAAAAATGATTTTGTGCTAAGCACTAAATAAACACTTGAGCAGCCAGATCCTTCTTCTAGAGGAGTTTGGTGTTAATCTGCTTTCAGACTTCTAAATAGCTTTTATCATCATGGCTCACAAAATGTGGTCTCTCTGGATATGAGCTCCTCTTCCAGTCCTAATTACGTAGCCAGCTCAGAGTTATTTTAGTCCTTCCAAAAGCTATTGTAATCCAGAGCCTCTGTGAAATCACATTGTCCCAATTGCTTTGCTCAGGACTTACCACTCTTTGAGGCTGCTGTAGTCTGAGGCAGGTCCAGCTTTGCACTTTTCTTGCCTATATTTGGAATTTTTACTGGTGTACTTTCAGTGGTTGTTGAACCCTAGAGCCCAGCTTTTTGTTCAGTCTTTGGTTTTGATTAAAATTAACAAATCCTTAAGAAAAGAGAAGAAAAAAGCAACTATGGGATGTTTGGAAAATAAATATTCTTGAAAAGCATTTTTCTGTTACCAGTAATTTTTATGCATTTTATAGTGGGTGACACAGCTCGCATTTTGCCTCCAGTGCAAATAAACAAATGAGTGTAGAAAGCCTTTTCTGAGAGTGTAACCTAAATTGTACAATAATACAATAATTTAGGAAGGACTTCTGGAAATCATCTAGTCCAGCTTTCTGTTCAGAGCAGGTCCATCTTAAAATGGAATGAGGTTGCTGAGCTCCTTTTCCAGTTGGATTCCAAACATTTCTCACAGTGGAGACTCCTCAGTCTCCCAGTGCAACTGTTCCAGCATATGAACTCTCGCACTGTGAAAATGTTTCCCTTTAGATCCAGTGCAGTTTCTCCTCTTGCATTTTGTAGCTGTGGTCTCTTGTCCTTTCATTGTGCTCCTGTGAGGGGAACCAGTCGCTGTCTTCTCTATAAAACCGTCTATAATAAAGAAGGACAGCACTTGGACCCCTTCTCCTTAGCCCTTCTCCACGCAGTTCCTCTGTCCCACTGTCTTAGTTGATATTATGAGTTGTTATCTCAAATGTACTAGAGTTTGGTTTTTTTTGGTTTTTTTTTTGCTCTGACATGAACACCTTCCAAGCAATTAATTACTCTGGATTCAGCAGTCAATCTGATTGATATGAATAAAGCACAGTTACAGCAAGATTTACTCTCTGCTATCCTGGTCCAAAAAATCTTTTATCAGCACCATCCTTTTCAGTTTTTTTTCAACTGTTGTCCCCAGTGTATGAATCACTGTCTGTAATCTGAAAATTTAATCTTATTTCTTAACTAGCCAAGGAAAAGAGGGCTGTCTTTGAGCAAGACTTGCTGATTTGGGGGGGCTTGTCTTGTCTCTGTATACCAAAACAGAGAAAAAGTCCTTACACCAGTGTTTATGTATGTGATTTAAAGGATTTAAAAAAAAAAAAAAAGTCTATAAATGTCATTTATCTAAGAACTGCTACAGGCATCAAAGCCGATTTGTGGCATCTAATGCCCACTCTAGTAGCCAGACAACTCAGCTGTCTGGCCTAGTTAAGCCTCCAGCAGGTTCTCTGTCTCAAAATTCTGTCTTCTAAACGCCAGTTTATAGAAATAAAGTGTTTTCAGGAGTTGTATAATTTCAACTGCTATTCTAGTTTGTAACTGCAAGTATTCTTTTAGCTTTCTACCCTCTTTTTTTGTCATGGTTATTTATTAACCCAAATGTCTCTGCTGAATTTGTATTGTGAGGATGAGTGGAGATGTCATTCAGCTTTCACAAAGGAATTGCCTATTTCAAGCGTTATTTTAAACTGGGAAGACAAGCTGGTAAAAGATTGCACTCACTCTGCAATTACAGTGAGTTTCTTATTGGTGGAAAATGTTATCTACAGTGGTATCTTACCAGGAAAAATCAATTGCACTTAATTTCTTTCTTCTTAAATAGGAATGAGCTTTCAGTAGACAAAGCTAAAAAGAAGAAGAGAAGAGAACTGACTGAGGATCAGAAGCAAGAAATTAAAGATGCCTTTGAGTTGTTTGATACAGATAAAGACAGAGCAATAAATTATCATGAATTAAAGGTAAAAGTTGTTTATTGTTTAAACAGTTTTATGGCAGGTGGTATGTATATATCTGTTTCTCAGTGAGATTTTAAGATGTTCACTCTATCTGTAAAAAGCTCCATGTCCAAGATCTCTTGCTGGGCTAGAGGAGATGGTGTGGGTTGGGGAGGAAGAAATACTGCCCTGGTATAAGAATGAGCTTTTCTTCCAATGCTATATGCTGGTCAGAGTAGTAGCATTGCTGTAGCATCCTGCATAACACTGCTCTGATTGCTCCCCAGAGTTTAGCCTGGACAGATAACTGAGTGGGAAAAGCTGTTGGAAGGCTGTTTGGTTCTTTTTAAGGCACTGTATAATCTAAAGCTAGGTGTTGTGAAAATCCACAGGTAAAAGATGTCACATTTTAAAACTGTTGACCACAAGCCAGAGCTTAGCCATGTGCCCTTTTCATTAGGGAGCCCATAGCTATGATGTTTGCTGTGTGTGTGAGTGGCTTAGTAGCTGCCCTTCCCAAGGAAGACTTCCTCATCAGCAAATGGAGGTTGGGATTGGGTCTTTCCTAGTGAGTTCTCCCATCTGGAAGTCTCTCGAAGTAGTACATGAGATCCTTCTGGGAAGGAGTACCTAATCCAACCTGCTGGCTCAACATTCTGGCTGTTCCGAGTAATTCAAAAGAAGGGGTAAAAAAAAAAAATGTTCTTATTTTTACTTTCATTGCTGTTACACAGATATTTTAGGTATAGCAATTCCCTTCTCTTTATTTCAGAGTTCAGATATTTTACCTTTGCTGGAAGCCGCAGTGAGTAGGGTAGTACTGAGGACTGTTTTGGGACTGTTAATATACTTTTTCCAGTTATGGTATGCTTTGAATTCCCACCTGTCAAGATTACTTGCAAGGCTGTTTCTTAGCTATCTAATTAAATATTTTGGCCCTGAAGATAATACTATGGAGGAACAGAAATTCAGAAAGAATCAACTCTCTCCTCTCTAAAATCAGTATATAGCGTAGATTTTTGAATCACTACATCCAATAGGATTGTGGTTTTCCTCTTCTAGTTTAGTGTGCGTTCATCAATTAGGAAGACGTCAAAGTAGTGTGTGCTGAGAAATTGCTATCTCAGTTAAAATGGGAAACTAAACATCTACTCCTGACATAATGGAAAAATAAAAAATAGGTTGGTGTACAGGAAAAGCAATAAAGTCACTTTATAAGAGGGCTTGTAAATCCATGAACGTATACACGCACTCAGTGTGACTACTGAAGAAGAAAAATTTGACAAACAATTTTCTGTTTCACCTTTGGAAAATGATCAGTACTTGAAATGTTTTTGGAAGTGAGTGAAATAAATCTACTTGTCCTACACAGCATTTGGTCCAGTCTGTAAAATCCTTGAAAATGCAAAGGCTAGGTTTTTTCACTGTAACTTGATGTTCCATTTGCTAATAGCAGTTGTAGGCTTTTATATCCAAATTAGTTTTTATATCCAAAGATTTTTTCCTTTTATTAATTTTATTTATTGTTGTTGCTTAACCACAGATATGCACTTTCTCAGGCAAGAAAGTAATTTAAGAAAATAAAAAGAAATCTATTGAATCTGTATATTAATCTTCGTATATGGTTGCATTTCCATTTTGTTCCAAAAGGTGGCAATGAGAGCCTTGGGTTTTGATGTGAAAAAAGCTGATGTGCTGAAAATACTTAAAGACTATGATCGAGACGCAACAGGCAAGATAACCTTTGAAGATTTTAATGAAGTTGGTATGTGTGTGTTTGTGTACCTTTAGAGAAACGTAGCCTAAAGTAGTCACTGCAGTTTGGAAGCAGTTTTTTGTGTCCTTTTCCAGTTATCTAGCACTATTAAGAAGTAGAAGTGGGATATTGAATTTCATAATTTTATTGATAAAAGTCAGTAAATCTATTCTAAATACTTGGTTTGATATGTAAGAGATGAACGATAGCCACAGTATAAAAGAAAATAGAGTATACACAGCCTTGATCTGTTTAAAACTTACATAAAGGAAGGAATGCTCACTTAAAATGTAGATATTCTTGTGTTTATCGATTTTGTAAGATTCTCCTTCCTGCTGTGGAAAAAGTATTTGGCATGGAGTTTCATGGGAAGCAGTGTGTATACACAGACAAACTGTAAACAGAATACAGACGTTACATGTAACAAGGATAAGAGAAACTGAAGCCGATGTCAAATATTGTACTTCAAGGATTTTCAGCTGTTGATAAGAATTGTGGAATTTCAGGAGGCTGTTTCTTTGATCTGAATATTGTGTATTGCACAGTTTGACGTACTTTGGGTATGTTGTGATCAGCAGAATTATTAACGGTTAGAGTTTCAGTTCCTTTGAAGATTTTTTTGGTTGTTACACATAATTTATACTTTTGCATATGATTTGTGTTTACAAAAAAAAAAAAAAAAAAAAAAAAAAAAAAAAAAATCTGTGGAATTTCTCCATACACAGCTTTATATCCCTATTTCATTATTCCAGTACATGTGTTCAAGGTATTGGATTTCTGTAAATTTTCTGGGGTGGGAAAAAGAAACCAAACACCAAAAAAACCTATCATAGGACATGTGTATTTGCTTTTAACTCTGAATAACAATGTACTTAATGTACAAAACGCTTATTGATTGAACCGTGGCAAATTTTGATGATTTAACGGGTTGGGATTGGACAAAATGTGTTGTAAATGACAGGTGATGTTTTTGAACGTGTTTTCCAGTTTAGAGCAATTATAAGTCAGAAAAGAACTGAAAATAATGCCTGTGGGGAAGTATACATGATCAGTCCTGATTTAATTTAAAAAAAAAAAAGGCAACAGTATTACTTTAATAGTAATACTACTACTAGCACTATAATGATATCATTATGCTATAATATATAATTACTGTGTAATTATTTTTTAGTTCCTGATACTCAGTGCTGTCAATGTTCACTGTTTCTTGGTTCTGTCCTGACCATCAGTGTAGGCAGAGCTGTGAGAAGCTAGAAAAATTCCTGTAAAAAGCACAATATATTCTTGAGGTTGATGAAACCTATCTCAAAATTTGAATCAGATTTGAGTGCTGCTGTGACTCAATATGACCTTGACACAGAATTAAAACATGATACTGCTTCTATCAGAAACATTAGGGAGTTAGAGAAAATAGTTTATAGAAACTTTAAGAGCTGCTGAATTTAGCTAAGCAATTCCGGAGCCAGCAGTTTTTCGTAATCTAATGTTATTTATGGTTTTAAATGAGTGGCCCATCTGAAACTCAAAAAGCTGCAATCACATTTTGTCATGTTTTGTACAATCATATTACGGATCGTATTTAGAGTGCTGATGTTTTATTTTTCTTCACGTAGTGTTGCTGTTGTCTTTTGGCCACAAAAGGTAGAATTTTTCAAATAATGTAATACTGTCATGCAGTGAAGTTGTTTTAAATGAAAATATTTAAATTTAATATAAACCTAAGGGATTTATGTAGGCATAAACTTCATTGCTGTAGTGAGCTTATATGAACTTAAATGTAATTCCTTCCTGTTGAGTTTGCTAAGCCAGAGCAGGCATTCCATCAGCAGACAGCACCAGATGCTAAGTGGCTCTCTATGCACAAACAGGCTTGATGTGTTTTTAATGGCTTGATGAAAGTCATAAATAGAAAACCCTGTAATACAAGACTAGCAGGTACAAAGATGGGAAGATATATTATGGTTGAAAAATAATCTGTCTGAAGTAATTACTAGAAAAATACTTTATGTGGCAAGTTTGTCTCTTCTGTTTCAGAAGCTGACAAACATTTGTGATGAAAGGAGTAATAAAGACTGATGAATCCTTGCAGAATTACATCTTACAGTTCATAGCAGTGTCCTTTTTGTAACTTCCGGGCTTAGGGTTTTTTAGGTTTTGTGGGTTTTTTTGTTGTTGTTGTTAGTGTGGTTTTGGATCTAAAAGAGAAGGTCCATGCAAATGGTTTTCGTTACTCAGTGTTTCAGCATTCTCTCCAAGTCAAAATTCTATCCTGATCAAAACATACAAATAAAAAAATTAACATGTCTTCACCTGTCAGAGCTCAAATTTTTTTCTGAAAGGTAAGTTTGGAACAGAGGAAGCATGTGTATACTTCTAATTCTGATGAAAAGTGTGTTAGTAGCATGACCATGTCTCAGTGGCCATGTAGCTTTCCACTGCAGCAGGTGTGTCCCAAATTGAAATTCAGCTTGGAGGAAGAGATGAGAAAGAGAGGTCAGGTAACAGTCAAACAGAGATGCCTGCTGAATTGAAATATTTAAAAATGAGAGGAAGGGTGAAATCATAAGTGTATCTTCATATTGCCTTGGTCTGCTAAGGTCATTTTGAGTTTACGCTTCTGATTTTTTTTTTTTTTAAGTCTAACTTAAGTATACCTCTTACAGTGACAGACTGGATATTGGACAGAGACCCACAAGAAGAAATACTCAGGGCATTCAAATTGTTTGATGACGATGACTCCGGTAAAATAAGTCTGAGAAACCTGCGCCGGGTTGCTAGAGAATTGGGGGAGAATATGTCTGATGAGGAACTACGGGCTATGATTGAAGAATTTGATAAAGATGGAGATGGAGAAAGTATGTGTTAGCAGACAAAAACCCATGTAGTTTGTTCTTAATTTTCACCTCTTCTGAAAGTGGTTTTATTGTGAAAATTCCGGCTTTGTTTTCCTTTTAAGTAACTTCTGCCTGAAACTTCATTTAACTTCAAATAATGGAAATTGTTGGTTTTGACAGCGAATTGTCCTGGAAACACATCTTGGGGTCTAAAAAACACATTGATATCTCAAGTTGCTTCACCAGTAACTCTTATTCAACCAATGTCTAACTAAAAGATTGGTGACAGTGTAGTTGAAGGTGGAAATTAAGTGAACTGGTACATGGGAGATTTCGTGTACCTACCTTACATTTTTATTTCCTTATAAATCAGTAAAAGGATTAAAATGCAAAGATGAGGTCTTTAAATTGCCTAGTCAATATTTCTTGAGTGGTGATGTGTGACTGCTGTGATTTCAGTACATCAGTCAGATATGGAGTATTAAGCTAATAAATTGTGCAGAATGTACCTTGGGCCTATGCAGGATCAGCTTGGGTGGATCTTTGATGCACTTCTGAACCTCAGCCTGCTGAAGAGCTTCGTCTGAAAAAAAGGCTCTGGGCAGTTGACAGGGTCCATGTAGAGTGGGCTGCAGAAGGGATTTATTAGCAAAATAAAGAATGAATTAACAAATCCAGTTTGATTTAATGAATCCAGTGCTAGGTAAATCTTTGTGAACACTGAAACGAAGGGTTTTTTCATTGACTTGAAAACACCCTTAACTTTACACCAGAAACCTTAATATCTGAATTTCAGGGACCACTCACTGGAGACTGTGTACATAAACACTGTGTTTTTAAGTGTTCAAAACCTACTTCTGAGTGTTTCTTTCAGTATGGTGATTCATGTCTGAGATTTCACTAGCAGTTCAGCAGCTTTTCCAGTTACAGTAGTACCTCTGCTTGAGAGCCACCACATCTGATGGACTCAGAACTCTTCACTACTAGTGAAGAAAAGTTGTCTTGGTCATCCTTGTGACAGGCACTTCTCCCCTCTACGCGGTTTAAAGGAGATGTTATTCCGTACTTTGGAATATGATTACTCAAGTACCAAAACAACATTTTTTCTTTAAAGAAGAAGAGCATGATGTTTAAAACGTGGTCAGTGGTGTGGAAATGGGAACCTTTGGTCCATTGTAGTGGTGTAAATATAGAACCTGTAGGTAAAGGTAGTCAAAGGTCAGTAACTGAACTGCTAAAAGAGTGAAAATGTTGACAGTTACTACTAAAGTAACTGTTGAGAGACATGTGATTTCTCTCCTTTTGAAGCCTTTGGTTTTTTATCTCTTTCTATGGTTTGAGACAGTGGTTCAGCAATGATTCCAACAAATCAATAATTCTGATGTTCTTCTACAGTCCCAGCTGCATCTTCCCGCCCATTTCTTGCATGGGCAGTATCTGATCCCACAGGTGAGATGTTTAAGGGAGCTAAGCCAGAAGAAAAACATCCATTTAGGTTTTTTAACTGTTACTGTATTATTTTTCTTGCTGCTTGGATCCCCGAACACTCACTTCTTGATCAGATTTTCTTGGAGCTGCTTTCTGAGAAAATAGATTTTGTTTCCTGTAGGGTAGTTGAAGCAGATCAGTATAGTGAAAGCTGCAAATCCTGTTTCCAGGATTTAACTCTGTGCAGTGACACACAGGATGGCAGCTGTGGATGATAGGATACCTCTTTTACTTCCCTTTCAATAGCTGTGTGACAAGCAAGGAGTGATGCCTGTTTTCTCAGACTTGCTGATCTAGGTAGATACTTTAATTTTGGGCTTGCTTTGCTTTTAAAATGAAGAGTTGTAAGGACACTGCATGTTGTGTGCTGCTCTCCTGGAGCTGCCAACAGAGATGTCAGAATCATGGACCAAGGTTGTTTTTCTGTTATGTGGCTATTTGATCACTACAAATTGAAGGTAGACCATTAGCTCCTTTCAGGAAGGTTACTGAGTCATCATTATTTTGGGCCAGTGCCACACTTTTAAATTCAAATTGATGAGCTGAGAGTGGGAGGCGATTGGTTTCCTCTTAGTCATCCATTCATTCTCTTTGTTGGAGCACGAGATCAAATATGGAAGATTGAAAGCATAATGTTTGTATATGGTGCTGTTTATGCTTAAGGTTCTGTGTTTTTTCCTGTTCTTTAAAGAAAACTGGTGCTGGTTCTAGCTGCTTAAGATTCAGTCCGAAAATTAAACAATCCTGTGAATCACTGTTCCATTTACCTTCAAACATCTGGGTCATGTAGTAAAATCTTGCTGTCATCTAATTCTCCTTCTTTTCCTGCCAGAAAAAAAAATTTAAAAAATCTGAAACTGTTGGTAGAATTTTTATGTGATACTTCAAATACAGGAATAGTACACTTGTGGTTTAACACCCTTGTGGCATTTGATAGATTGTCTTGCTCACAGTGAGATGAAGTCTGTTGTGTGATAGCCAGGCTGCTTGAACCCTCACATTCCCAGCAAAACCGCTGAGCTCCATTGGCACACTGTGCATAAGTTTCTGTGGAAGAAAGTATTTTTGACATATTTGTGTGTGGCTTAAAGTAAATAGTCTTATTTTCGTATTCCTGGTTGTAGGAATGACTTCTGTTTTGGAGCTGCAATTATTTTTAGAAACTCCGTGCTGTTGGTCCCTGCAATTTTTGTTGTCTTATGTGGAAGCATTTGGAGGAAATATGATCCAGTCTTAGGTCTCATATTTTGGCACAAAATTAGGGGAAAAAACCCTTCCACTGAAATAATACATTTCTATCTCTTTCCAGTGTCTAAGTCAATACTTTCTTCATATTAGCCGTGATAGTTTGTCCTTTTATGATTATTTGTGTCTGGGATTGAAATCTGATGCTAGGAAAGACACTGATAGCTTCCAATTTCATTGTGCTTAACTTGTGAACAGATCCTAGGTCTGGGAATTGTAACTGCACTTCTCTTTGCAGTTTGATCATTACAAAATTTGTCATTGATACTGTATTTACATTTTGCAGCATTGTTTAACAAAGAAGCTTTAAACCAGAGAATATTTTGAGGAGGATGTTTGTATTTGTGCTGTTGCAGTGGTAATGCTGTGGAAATGCTTTTTAAAGTCACACAGACACCCAGGTGGTTATGTATAGTACTACTAACACGGTGTCTCTACATGATGGGCTGATAGTTCACAGTATAGGCTCCTAAACTAGACTAAATCTACTTGTTTTGTATTTTTTTATGTGTATTGCAACAGGGCAGATTTAGGTTTATTTTTTATTCTTTAACAGAGTTGAACCTGTTTCATTTTATTCTAGCTGTAGATGTATCTTATTTTTCAGTGCTTTGTTTACGGGTGGCTTGGGCATGTTGGCTGGGACAGATAATTGTCAGGGGGAATTCTTCACACGCATCTGGTCTTTTCCACACCACCGACTTAATCGAATCATTCTCCGCTACAGTAATTATTTGCGGAGTGAATATGCTCATTGGTTAACTCTTTTACAGTGTCTCTGTTTTAACATATGAGTGAGGTCAATAGCTCAGGTATAAGTGCAGCAAAATAATTAGTCACTGCTAATTAATTTGTTATTATGACTTAATTTCTTCAAGTACATTTGTGTTAAATTTCTGTTAATTATAACTGAAGAATGAAGAAAGTTCAGATAGGGAAAAGCTTGTCAAAAGTCCATTTCAATTCTAGCTGGTTTACAGATTCATTAGTAAATTATCTTAATTCTTTTTACATTTGGCAAGTGTTAAGGTTTGAGAGAGAGAAGTAGAGTGGTTTGGGGAACTCAACTGCAGTGTTGTTGGTTGAGAAGCACTTTTTAAAATATATCTACTATCTTTAACAATTTTATAATTTTTTAGAAATACTAATAATAAAGTATTATGTTTTGCATAGCCATCTTTTTACATACTTTTCTTGGCAGTTATTTCCTATCTTCTTTTACTTTTAGAATATTTTTACTTTCATAATTGGAAATAATAGCATTTTATACGTTAGTAGATTCTGGCTTAAGTTTTCCACATAATTAAGTTTGCATTCTGATTTGTACCTGAAAAGAAAACCAAACCTGCAAAATCTCTGTGATTCTAGAAGCAAAAAATCCAGACTTGTAAACCCTGATTAGTAATGTATCAGAGACAACATCTACTACCTGGAAAACCTTTATGTAGAATATATAATACAGATACACACTGGGGTTTTTTATGGCTCATGGACGTTTGCTGTTTGTCTAACAATTTTCTCTTTTTCCTACAGTCAATCAAGAAGAGTTCATTGCTATTATGACTGGAGATATTTAGTATTAGAAGGAAAGAAGTGAACTCAGGGCAAGAGGGAGGAATCACTGGCAGCTTCCATTACAGCGTTTTCTATTTCCATTCATCTCTGTAGCTGGCGTGATGCAGAAAATTACTTTCCTCACAGGACCAAAATAAAGACAGGTTGTATGCACTGATAGTTCAGTACTTTGTATCGTTAAATGTTATCACCAGAATAATTGATACATCATTTTAGAACAAGTAAGTAATGCTGCATTTCAGAATGTTTGAGTACTCATTTGTAAAATAGCTTTGTATAAGATTTCTAAATTGTATCATACTGTAAGAACCTTTTGAGGTTGACTTTGTGTTAGCATTAGCTGTGGCCTTAGTTTTGATACATAAGGTTTGACAAAGTTCCGTTTAAATAAAATGTTCTTTACTATTGCTACTTGAAAGTCATCTTTTTGTAATTTAATCTGAACTGGACTGGACTGTTAAAAAATCCACCAGGGAAAATAATTTTTTCATGTATAGGCATGTACTTCTGCTGTTCTAGATGAATGGTAACATTAAATGAGCAAGGATTTGCGTCCTCAGATGCAGTTTATTAACTCTGTATCACTCCTCAGCAAAGGGCAAGCAACTATGCAGGATGATAATCTGTTATCAAAAATGTGCTTAAACCATCCTCATGTCAGCCAGCAGCACACTCTCTTCTGGATCCACAGCTGTGAGTGCTGTGGGGACGATGAAAACTGTTTATGATGAGTAGATGCTCTTTCTGCAGTATCTAGTTAGATGAAAAGCATTGCACGGAATGAACTCTGTAAGTAGTTGAAGAGATGTATTTCTAGTTGTCACAGTGTCTTGCAGAAGAGTTCTGGGCTGATCTTGCAGGTTTCCTGTGTGTTAGTTGTGGTTTCTTCTTTTTAAATTTCACTGTCCTTATATGTCAAAAAAATGTAACTTTAAATCTTGGTTAATCCCGTGTTCATCTTTATTGTCAGAAAAGCTGCTGATTTTTAACTGTCAGTAACCCTGGGGCTGTAAACAGGCTTGCCCTGTACAAACAGTTCAGAGCTTGGAATTTACTGAAGACAGAAGTCAAGGTCATGAAAGCTAATAGATGTTTCCTATCATTTTGTGAGTGCCTATTGTAACATTCCCATCTGTGAAATGCCATGTTGCTCCCTATTAAGCCATCAATACCAGTTCCATTCATACAGGAAGTTACAGCAGTGCAAAATCACTGCCAGTAGCTCTGCATAACCGATCAAGTTTAACGAGCAGGCACCTCACGTAGAACCACAGTGAGATGTGTGGCTGTCAGCTGGGGCTGCCATGCTGGATTGCTGTAATTCAGAGATTATTAATATGAAATGGATATGAAATTTGGGTGAATAAACAACTAATTGGTATTTGTCAGGAAATTGAAGTCTTCTTAATGTTCGGTTAATGGCTTGGTCTTAAAGTTTGAGTAAAAATTCCTCTGTGGTGTATCAGAGGTGGATTTTATAAAGAGGTTCTCGCTCAAAAAGTAAGCAGCGTGAGATATTTGCAGGATGAAGATCGTTGTTTAAAGGTAAAAAATGCTATTCTGCATAGTATAGACATACTTTATTTCTTTAATATTAATTTCAGTATAATAATTGGGAAAGGGGAAAATAGGAATTGAAGTATTCTAATATGCAAGAGAAAATCTTGCTTGGGAATAAATACAGCAAACTTCTTAGCAGTCAAGTAAGATGTGTTATAATCCACTTAAAATGTAAAACTTACTTAAAAATACCCTAGTATTTAAAAAAAGAAAAAAACCTAACAACCAACCAAACAAAAAGCAACCCAACTTTAACTGGTATTTGCAATCTTGGCAGACCTGACTGGGAGGTCAGTATGTAAGGGAAGAGATTCAGTGTTGGGGACTGAGCCTATGAACTGCTCTTAACAAGTGTTTTCTAGGAACACTATGAGAATTGTCTACTTCGGTAATTTCTAGCTTTGCTCTTGACTTCATATGTAAACTATTCCAGAGATATTTCTGTTTTTCGCACACACAGAAAGTGATAGAGAACTTCACAGGTTCCTTAGCAGTCATCAAAAATCTTTCTTCCTGGGAATCATACCAGTATTCTGAACATTCCAGTGTTCTCATACTCCGGCTATGGAATGTCTGGCTTTTATGGGGATGTTGCTGTGCTGTGTGACTGTAGGTGGCTGTAATTATTTTTCGAGAAGTGTCACTTCCTGTAACTCTTCCAGCAAGAGGCGCTTTGTCTCTTATGGATCAAGGCCTTATTTCTCGCTGTTGCAATGTACTGGAAAAACCTGTCTTTGTTCCTGCGGACGTGGCAGCACTTGTTACAGCGTGAGACAACAGTGCAATTCTCCCATAAGCACAGGCCAGTGAACTGGAGAGGTCTTGTAAGTTGCTCATACTGTGGGAGCGGCACAGAAGAAAAGAAGAAACAACAACCAGCATAGTACTTAGAGATACTGTCTCAACGTTTGACCTTGCTTTTTCTCTGCCTTTCATTGCTTCGGAGAGTTTTGCATTCCAAAACCATGCTTGGTTTGTGCTGTGGACTGATGAGCTCCTTGCTGCTCTGTGTATCGGGGGTGTTCCAGTTTCTTTTTGCTTTCCTTTGTATCCACTGACTGACAGTAGCTGTGAAGGGTTGGAGTCCACAGCTTGGTAAGATTGAAGCTCTGAGCTTGCAGCTGTCCACATGACCCCAGCATTGACTCATCTGTTCAACTCTGTATGTTTGTGGATCTCACACCTATCCTGGTGCTTTTTGGTGTTTCACTTGGGGTATCATGGGATACAGATTCCCAGCTTGTCTCGTCATTCTTTGGTGTCAGAGGAGGAAGAGAGTCATTTGGTGGCACATTTAAATCTCATCTGTTGTAGAATAGTGTCAAGGTTCAG
>NW_010418862.1:14208-26753 GCF_000710305.1 Buceros rhinoceros silvestris
GCAGGCATTGTTGCACACAAAAGCTGCATTTTGAACGTGTGTCTTATTAAGTATTGCAAAGTTGGCTTGGTGTTAAAATCTTAGGATCTGATCTGGAAAACCTGAGACAACTGCTTCTCTGTCACCTCCACCTGAGGGCAGTGGTGTCTAGTACAAATCAAAAAAGGACAGCTAAGGGAATGTCATAATCCATTGCATGGAAATCCACTGGACCCTCTCTTGAAGAGCTTGCAGTAAAAACAGTTTAATTGTGCAACTAGTCCATTGCTTTCCTAATTTAGCCCATGCAGCTTCAAGGAAATTGAGAACCTCCAACAAATAAAAATACCGTGTTGGAGAGTGCAGCACATACCAAATGTCACTCTGCTGACTTAGTCTTGAAAAGACTGTTCTAAAATAAGTTTGTCACCTCAAGCATTTTTTGTGTGTATTTGCCCATGGAAATGGTTCTGTCGCACAGTTAAGTCATCAAAAGTCAGAAAATGCCAATGTTAGGGTATCACATGCCTCACGATGTGGAGGATCTGCCTGAGCTCAGAAGCACCTCCAGAGCACGCTGGTGACGTGGCTGTCTCCACCACATGCAGCAGAGTCTCCCTTAACTGTGCCCTTGGAACTCAGCAAAGGGGAAAAGGAAAAACACAGTGACTTGGCCAGCAACGTAGTGGAGGGCAAAGAGACAGGTGGTGGGAGGAATGTGCACAGAGGCACTGGGAAGAGACCCAGCTGGCCCTGAGATCAGAGCAGGATGGGGGGGTCTTTGCAGAGCCACAGGCTTGTGCAAGGGGAATGGCAGCCCAAAGGGGAGCGTGTCTGATCTCTCTGCCTCTGGGCTCCCCTCAGGCTCCTAGCATATCTTCACTGCGTGCACTTTGGCTGCAGCTCAGGGAGACCCTTAACTTGAAACTTGCATTGTAGGGAGGCTATGTGTGGTGGTTATAGCATGAAGCTGAGTGTGGAGAAATCCTTCAGCTTTTAAACTTCTGTCCTGAGCAAGTTTTGCATGGTGTGTGAAGTTCTGAGATGTCACAGCTTAGTAAGGTTCGTTAGCAGAGGTTTTTATCACAAATCACACAACAGCAGGGGATAAGGACAGATGCACTAAATCCAGCTGCCCTGTAGATTGCTTGAGGCTGCTTGTAGTCCCTCTCATGCTTGGAGTTTTTTGTCAGTTCTCATCTGATGGATGCACTGCTCACATAAACAACCCTTCGCTTGTTTTTGTCAATCTGGACTCCACTATTAAGCAGATAATGGCTGTAACTGTGACTTGCCTCACTGCACACATAACCATATCTGAAGAAAGAGCTGCATTTTACTTTGACTTTTCCATTAGGTCAAGAGTCTGTAGAAGACTGTAGTGGCTGGGACTAACAGAACTTCTGCAGAAGTCATTTTCTGTAGTGCTCTTGCAGAGGGATAATTGCTGCTGAAGTATGGGATGCTGAGAATGTTTTCATTCTTTAGTGACAAAAGAAAAACGATTCCACAGCGGGGAAAGAAGGGTGAGTGTGCTGAATGCTTCTACCTTCCTTAAGATACAATGAAAGAAAATCTGGACAAACCCATTTGGACATTCCCACGCAGATACCACACACATTAACGGTAAATTGGTAGAAAGATCATATACATCTAGAGAACCTGCAAGTATCTTACTTCTGTGAAATGGCTCATCTACTGTAAGACTGTTGCTAAGCAAACTGAGCCTGTTGGCAATTACCAGCAGTCTGAAGCGATAGCTCTCAGAATATTTAATAAGTGCAAACTTGCCGTATGTAGGTCTTTTAGAAACAGCACATGAATGTTTAGCCAGTGGAGGCTGTATTTACAACTTTTTGCCCCTTCATATTTTGAAAACTGCTTCACTTATGAAGGCATATTTAAAGGAATTCCAAAGGAATAAACAAATAAATTGGAAGTAATAATTGCTTTAAAATATTGCTCTTCAAAGAATGAAGAATGGGCTTAGGAAAGGGCTGCTTTACCAAGAGAGATCCAGCTAGGTAGCTAGGAAATACTTCCTAAATAAGATTGCCTAGAATGTTTTGCAGAAATTCGTTATAACATCTGGATAAACTTTTTTTATTGCAGAGCTTAATTACGAATGCATTATTTTAGTTATAATTTCATAAAATCTTTTTTTTATGAAGTAACTTTGAATTCTGACTGACAATAATGCCTGCTTTTCTTGGCAGAAAGTCAAAGTCGTTTTACACTGAGTTCTGTAACCTTTTCTAGCTTACAGAGCTTTCCCGGGTGTTGGAAGGAGCCCATCCCAGAGCTCTCATGGAGGCAGAGGTGTTGTAACACAGAAGCTGTCCCAACTGTAAATGAAAATGTAGGATAAGAAAATAATATCTTAAAAACAGCCATTGAAAAAGGAGCAGTACAAGCCTGTATAATAAAGAGATCTGTTTGAATCCAGTTGTGATGCCGGGCAGGGGGACACAGCCACCTAGTGCTCTTTCTTTACTGATACAGAGCTAGTAGTCGTAGCTAGTAATACTAGTTGAAACAACACAGTCATGTGCTGTACCAAAGAACACAAGAAGGAAAGTAGTGAAATATCTATGGTATTTGTGATTGCTGTGTATAAGAAAAAAAATCACAGGCAAACAAGCAAAAAGTAATAAGGAAATTAGTAGAAAATACTAATTAACATAGCTCGTACAACAGACCTCCATTAAAAAGGCATTCAAAAAAAACCAAAGGCAAAAATGTCTGAAGGCTAAAGAATATAGGTTTTTTGTGCCTCCACCTTTCTCCAGGGTTCCTCAGTGGCAAGGAATAACGCTGTTGAAAATCTTGCGGTGTGAAGGATGCATTAGACCACTCCCCACTGGAAGTGAGATGATTCCCTGACACTTTTGAAAGAGCAAAACCAAACTCCCACTATCCTACCTGAGACTTGTTCAGCTAATAAAATACGTACTGATGTCTGGAGCTGTGTGCGTGAGCTAATTATACCTGTTTATAATGGCTGCCGCCTTTATAAAACAGTCACAGTGCGACTAATTCCTTGCTTTGTGAAACACTGAATATCATGACATAGGAAGTTGTTTGACTCATTTTTTTAAAGAAAAAAAAAAGTAATATGAGCTGTCTTTCCCACACAGTTCTTTCTGACAAATGGATTACACCTAGCCAGGGCAACCTTAGCAGATAAACTGATTTATGTTATTACTTTTTTAAAACCTATGTGTTTATAAGGTGCGGTTTCTATGCCACTTTAGTGATGCACCAGGGGGATTTGTGAATCGATCGTGGTAGGATTGTATATCCCTATAGCTGTGCTTTATGCCTCAAAAAAGCTGCGCAAAAGTTATTTGCACCCCTTCGTGCTTGGTTTTCTGCAAGGGGACAGCTTCCACCTGGTAATCGAGTGAGATGCCTTGTGGTGCTGGGGAAATTTAACAAAATTAGTCAATTATGCTCATACCCACTAGGGGGACCCGTTGTTATGACTAAGAAGTGGAAGCTGACGTTAAAAACCAGCATTATCAAATGACAGGTGTAGTTTTTATACCAGAATCTTTCCACTCTCTTGGTGTATACATATACCTTAAAAATCTGTGAGCCCCTTCCACCCACAGAATCACAATTTGTCAACTGAGATGCAACTTCTGTGCGGCACGAATAAGACTGAATGTTTTGCACGTACGGAAAGCTCACGTTTCTATGTTGGGTCATCTTGCAGCTGTGTTCTGAAGTAAAAATGGTCAGAAAAAAGATTTAATTTCTTGTGATGTGCAGGATTTACTGAGAAAATATCATCTTGTACAAAGATGAGCTAGTAATTTTCTTTTATTCCTGGGTGGGGAGAATGCAACTGTGCTTTTTTTGTCCTGACAGCTAGATAGCTCACCCATGTCTTCAGTATTTCCTGCCTCAAGCATGCACCCTCCTTTACTCGACTCTGTGTCCTGCTCTTCAAAAGGCTCCTTGCAAAATTATCTCTTGTGCCTGCATCTCCCTCATGCTGGATTCACTGTGCTTCATCCTGGCATCCATCATGCTGCTCTGCTTCCTTCCTGCCTCCCTCCTTCCTCCAAGATGCTCCAGTGAACAGGATCTGTTGCTGCCCCTGGCCTTTAGCTTGTGATCAACCTCTGCACGGTGCCAGTCACCGCATACCTCTCACCTCCCTCACAGCTTGTCTCGCCTGTGATCCTTCTCCCCTCGTTTTGCTAGACAGATAGGGGAGAGCAAACTGAAAAAAAAACCCAGCAGCAATAAAAGAACCTGGAAATTTCTGCACACATTTTTTGATCAATGATCACTTCATCTAGTGGTGTTTTATGCTTTTCTTAAACCTCCTCTGCCCCTGTCTGGGTTCTCTTATCCTTTTTATTGTTCTGTTGTCTTATGTCAAAATGAATTTGGTACCCAAATTCTAAACAGTTGGGGACAGGGTGTTGCTTGGGTTTGCCAGAATAAAAAGTGGTGGAAATTATTGCTCACTGCCTGAAGAGAAATTGTCTTAATATCATTTCTAATCTTACTAGTAGCCATGCTTTTTTCTCAGAGAGAATACGTATTTTTATCGGTTCTTTTTGTTTCATACATTCAATATTTAAAATTCTTCTCTCAGGTGTCACGGGGATATGATGCAGTAATATTTTCTTTTTTTAACAAAGAACATTTTGTTTTGCTCAAATGAGCAAGAATTTGTCTTGAATTAGTGTTTACTTAAGCAAAACTTTCCCTCTGCCTAAAAGACTGATGAATAGTAGTGCTGTGTGACTATTTAAAAAAGTATTTCAGCAAAGCGCCTGTTTGGTTGCTTTCAATGGCCCTTTTTGACATGTTGTGCAGAGCTTTGGGGTGAAATGTTCAGATCACATCTGAGTAACTAATGGATCTGCAGCTTTATTCCCACAGTGAACCACAGGAAGTGTGCAGCTCAATCACCAACCAGGGTCTTGGCCCTTGTATGTAACTAACTTGCAAATTTCTCTGCTACCATTTGAAATACCCCTCAGAAGTGACTTTAACTTCCTAAATCTCATAATTTATTCTGCAATTATTACCCTCATCCCATGCAGGAATCTTAGTACTCTAAGTGTGACAGACCTCCATGTATTTTTTTACTTTATTGTATATTTGTTATTCATCTGAGTTTAAAAAGGGGGTAAAGATGATTAAACTGCAGACAATTTTAGGAGGTTGTGATAAGGTTGAAGGATAAATTTGCATCCACTTCTCCCCTGTTGATATTAAGATACTATGCAGTGACAACCTGATGTTGGGTGTTTTGGGCTAGTCTTTGTGCCTCCAGCACACCTAATTTTGGGATGGAAGGCAGGCGTTTGCTGTATACTTTGTTGAGATGGAACATGATGGATGAGAGAAATGTGGAGAAGGCATTTTTAGCACAAGTAATATTTTGCAAACAGAATGGGAGTCAAATGCACATGCATTTAGCTCTGCATCTCTAGATCTGTCCAGAGGTCCGTCCCACGACATTGCCCTGGAGCTGTTAGAGGGGCCGTGTCAGGGCGGAGCACAGCGGGTGCGGTTTTATACTGTCGGGTGCTGTGGGCTCTGCAGCATACGCCAGCTGAGGCGGCATCATCATCTTCTCACTGCAGTCCACAGCTTGCTACCCTGGTGCTCTTGCAGCTGTTCATGGTGGATCAAGCTGGATGAGGTGCAAACTCACTCTCCTTCTGCATCTTTTGTTACAGCAGAAGTTGTTTTTAGCATGGGGGCTTCAGATACTGAGGGGGTGTTGACCTAAAATTACTGCATCTTTGCGCTGGCTTGACATTTGTCTGCTGAAACCTTGCTAAAGTTCAAGACGTATCGATTAAGCTGGTGCCTGTAACCTCGCTTCTTCCTAATGTTCATGCTGGGCAGTGGAGATGTTGCACCTCCGGTTGCAGTCATGGAGAAGGTCTGGAGGCTTTTTATTTTTTTGTATTGCAATATTTTTAGGGATCCTCACTGGGATCCTACTGCAGCCAACATCTAACAGCGAGTTCACAGGGCCGCACTGAGCACATCAGGCCAGTTTGTGTTAGGACACATGCTTAAAGGCAAAGAAATGTGTTAATCCAGGCTCTGTTCTAAAAAAAAAAAAAAGGACGTGCAATCTAGTAGGAAATTATTAACTGTGCAAACTGTTTTTAAGCTGCTGTGAAGATCTGTGATCAATAAGAACATGAGCGATGACAGAATAAACAAGCTATAATATATATTATTATAAGTAATAATAATAATACCTTAATTCAGCACAAGCTAGTAGCATTTCATTTCTTATGGTTTATAATTGCTAAATGACCACCTAACAATGTGCAGGGTAGATATTTCTATCAGATTTCATTTGCAATCATTGAAAGGTTATCATTTATTTGCATTGGCAGATCTAAAAATTAAAATTACCTAAACGTGCTGTTAACCTGCTTTGATTGCAGTCTGTAAAATGTGTGTTTTAAAAACCCCAGGAACACGGTTGCTGCTTCTGTGGTTTTTTTCTTTTCAGCTTTGGGAAGAAGTGTTTACATGGAAGGGTAGCGATGCTAAAATTAATAATCTAAGGAATCTTTGCTCTGGAGGGACCAAAAGAAACTTGTCTGTTCTGAGATTGATTAAAATGTGTTCTCTTTGGCTAGAACTGAGTTGATGCCAAAAAACTGGTCTCAAACGCGTGTGGAAGATTCATTTCGTTATCTGTTTGTTTGTTTGTTTTTGTAGCTTACAAAATCTCTGTGTAAATAAACAATATAGCCTAAATCCAAATGAGCCAACAGGTCAACAGCACTGTTTACTCAGCCTGATGTGTACAATTTAAAAACTAACATAAACAAGAATATAATTATTGAAAGTTCTATTTTTTGGTAAACTGTTCCTGGTGTCTGACAGTTTCCTATTCTTACTGCATGTTCTGAGACACATGTTAATATGGCTCTAAAATCCCTCATTTCAGTTGCTGTGATGTTAACTGCATTTCAAAATAAACACAAAGTTTTATAAACTGTAGAATTACTTAAAATTTGCGTTTTTCCACAAACACCTGCTCTTCCTGCTCATTAGAAACAAGCTTTGTGAATACTAATTGGCATTGTTACTCAGCCCCAGAGCTTGATCCAGGAGTGTATGATGGATTTTACTTCTTTGCTGTATTTGCTTTTTAAAATCCTACCTTATGAAAGAAAAACAAGTGTTAAAGGGTGGAAGTCAGTGAAAGGAATCTGGAAAATCCTTCAGGATCTACTAACTTGCCATTTCATCTAAATATGAAATATGTACAGCAGTTGTACAACTGTATGTTTATATGCAGCTCCGCATTTTTGACTGAAAAAAGAGAGCTTTCTTAATATAGCCTAAAGTGTGATTGCACTTGGAAAAGTGAATCTGTAAACTTAGCATCATGTTTATTGTCTTAATGACTTTTCAGATTCAAGACTTGATTTGTACACTGGCACAGCAACTTGTTTATCCTAACTACAAGCTCAGTCTGAGGTCAGCAAGCCTAGCTGCATTCGAGGGCCTGAAATTAATGTGATAGTACATCTGTGGGAACAGTTGTGTAATTCAACATCTTATCAAGTCACCACATCAATCCGGGGTTGCGGTACACAGGACTATAAAAACGTTGCTGCCTCTCTCCAAGTTTCTCCACCCTGCATTGTGCTTTCCTGTCCTCCTCCCTTCTGTTTTCCACACAAAAGGGAGTTCACTGGAATGCCTGGTTTGCCCCCAAACTATTAACCTTTGACAGAAAGTCTGGGAAAGCGGCAAGACTTTCAAACGAAGGAGGTACTTAACTTGTCTTGTTTCTAATGCAACACTAATCTCTGTTAAAGGAGTCGTTTGACAGGAGCAGCGTCTTTCTCCACGCTGCCTTCCAGTGCCACCGGCACTGCTTATCCTTCCCAGATGGGTTTGAACCTGTCCGTGAACAACTTGCAGGTTTGGGTTCATCAAGGGATGTGAGGGATTTGAGCACTTGGTTCCTGAGGGAAAGCTGAAGTCTTTGCTGGGAGGTGACTTCATAAGGTGTGTAAAGCCCATCGGTGATGCCACTCTGAAGATGAGTGCAAATTACCTGTTTATTGATGCTGTGTCTGCATGACGTACTAATACAGAGAACTTTTGTCTATAAACTTGATTAAAAATAGCCAGTTCAGCCCTTGCGAAGGAAACAGTGCCCTGCATTACTGGCACTGCATAACCCAAGGCAGCTCACACATGAGTGAAGCAGATGCTTGTGCACCAGCTCAGTATCACTGCAGTCTTAGTTAGGATATAAATGTGAATTTTAAATTTTTTTTTAAATAAATGCATTTTGAATGACATGAGGGGATGCTACCTCAGCGTTGTGCAATGAGATCACTTGGTTCCAGCTAACAGGTGTTAAGTATCCGTTATATTGCAGGGAATCTCGGTGATGTCCTGCCCGACATCTGCACAAACAGCTTTTCCATTCTGCAAGGATTGCTTGTGTTTATGGAAGAGTTATGATGGTTTGGTTTGTTTGGGTTTTTTTTTTTTAATACCTTTCTTTCAGAGGGCTTAAAAATCTGAGGAGAAATGAAATTGTCGCTGAAAAACGAAACAGGCTGCCATCCTTTTTCTTTTCTGGGCTAAGGTCCAATTTTGCACAGCAGTTGCAAAGAAAAAGCAAACACATCACTAGATTCAGCGAGAAATATTGTAACAGTATGTAATCTCTGCCAAGATAAAATTGCTTTGTGATTTACATTACAATAAATCCTGACCTTTAAGTGCTGCAGACTAAGCTAATCTGTGAAGTACTTTGTTCTATCACTGAATCAGCATGTGAAGCTGAAGGAAAGTGACTGTGTTTGTGAGTACGACGGTGGTGTTGCTGAAGACCATGTAGGAAAGCAGATGACGGTGTACCCTTCCATGTGCATTGCAACTGCGATCATTGAAATATGTAGTGTGGATTAATAGAGTTATTTGTACTGCTGTGGGACGTATAAATTGATATTTTTATAAATACAGAGTGTGTCATTTAAATTGACATAAATAAGGACGTTTAGAATTAAGCTTAAAATTCCGGGCTGACTTTCAAACATTAATTCACTGATAACTCATTCCCTCTCTCTCTCTCTCACTCCTCTGATTTATTTTATTTTCTTTTTTCTAAGGACAATAACTTGAATGTCAGCATAAATATTTCAGCCTTAGTTTAAATTTTTTGGTGGTTGTTGCCCGAAGTCCCACTTCAAGTGCTGTTTGGGTGTAGCCTTTTGTAGTTGTGCTGCTTCTGGCACTTAAGTTAGTCTTTTTTTTTTTTTTTTTTTTTTTGGGGGGGGGGAAATCTCCAGAATGAATATTTCAAGGTTTCTTTAATTACGGTCCTTACCAGAAAACACATAATATTCACCAGATTGAGTAGGTAATCAAGGAGATATTAAAAGAGGATTTCTTGACACATTATCCCATAACACAGCAGCTAAGTTTATTGTGTCATGGTCTACTTGGAGCATTTTTACAGTATGTATTTATATGTACACTTAGAGGCAATCTTACTGTAGAGCACTTAGGTCTACTGAGCCAATCAGATTTGCAGTCTAGGAATATATTATAAACTCCATAATTTTGCACCCAGAGCATCTCATGCTGCAAAACTAATTGTTCTTTAAAGTTTTTCATGTTACCGGTAGACCACCTTGCCAGAACGTCTGCTGAAATGTTGGGAAGAACCTTATACCGATAGAAAAAAAGTTTATCTGGGACTTTGTCCAGTCTTTGGGTCGCACTACTTTTTCTTTTTTAATTTCACTATATGTGTTCATTGTCTGATATATGTTAATAAATGTTCATTACCTCAGAGCTTTCACTTGTTTATCATTCATTGCACCTTTTGAACGGTATATATACATATGTATTGTATACTTGTTATGTACGCTTATCATATGTTACTAATGTACATACACATTTATTTATACATATACATATTTGGTTGTGTATGTGTATTCACATGTAAATTAAAAAAATCCACCAGGATTACTCAAGCCTTTGTCTGGATCTGATAATACGGGACAAGTCAGGAAGGAAGAGAGGAGGCTAACAGGAAACAGATGCTGAAGACAAAGATGAGCCCTGGTACGAAATTACAGAGGAGGAGGAAAAGTTAAATGGTGGAAGGATGAGGAAAAAATACCAAAAGAACTGCAAAAGATAAATATACTAAACTATGATAAATGGGAAGTTGATTGGCAATATCAGATTTCTAGTTTTACCCAAATATTTGTGAAAAATCTGAGTATTTTACTTATTTTACAGCTACATGTTTTTAAGTTAAGGCAGAATCTCTTCATGACTCTGGGGAACTAGAGGGAAAGAAGGGAGGATTTAGATGGAAGATTTTTATTTATCTAAAGTTTTTAACATTTTTATTTGAAGTCACGTGGAAGTGCCTAAGCACCGAAGTTACAAAGTTTTAAACCATGGACTTGCTTTGTTGATTGGGCTCAAAAATGTGTCATTGCTGAATGTGTGGGGTTAGCTGTTATATTTAGATACAGTGTAAATCCGAGAAAATGTCCATAGGAGCCTTGGACATTTCCATAGTGCCCTGGGTAGTCCAGGGCAATAGCACAGACATAATCCCTCTATGGATCTTTGACTGGCATCCGAAACGCCAGGTGGAAAGGAGCTCTCTGCAGCTAGGTGAAATCATTGTATATACGATATACAATACGCCTGCCATAGCTGACAGAGTCCCAAACAGAGTTCATGAGGATTTTCTGAAGTTTTTTTTTCCTTAAGACAAGTGTTAGAATCTGTTTAAATCAGTGCTTTTACAATGAAACTGTTCTGAAAATGGTTTCCTTCAGTTAGTTACATGTTAATTAAGAAGTGCTTTTGACAGAGTTTCGGAATTGCTAGATTGAATCAATTTGACCTTTTTCTAAATTAAAAAATTCCCATTCAGCAATCCAAAGAACTTGTCTGGGAACTTGAGGTAAGTACAGCTTAAAAGCAGCTAATACTAAAATGGAAGTTTTAGAAAGTATCAAGAAGGGGAGAACTGGAGAAATTTCTCAGATTTCAGCTGTTGCTTTGTTAATTTTGTTCCTTTGCTCTTGTCTTTGAGGGTTTCCACTGAGAATTCACAGGTTTGACTGCCTGGTCTTTAGCCATAGCGACTGTTCCTGATAACATCCACCTGAGATAGCAGCGTTGATGTCAAGGTTACCTTTATACTAATGGACAAGTGAAAGAGTGATATTGTACTGCTAATAGATGACATAGAAACATTGTTCATTTCAAACAGTTCAGAAGCTTCTCTCAAAAAAACCCCATGGTTGGACTTTGTTATATCAGTTCAGTAGGATCAGGTTGAACAGCTGCTTGTGGTGAAGAAATAAGGGCAGGTTTCTGAACCAGAACCTAATGGCAACTGCTTTTCAAAACCCACCCCCTCTCTGCCTTCTCTGCTGGAGAGTCTTTGCCTCTGTTAAGTGCCTTTGTAGGAAAGGTATCTCACCTGGACCCAGGTCATGAGATGTGTTAGCAGTTGGTGAAGCAAACCAAGGAGTCATCTGAACATGAAAACGGAAAGTTGTAAAAAGAAGTGGAGGGAGACAATGCTGTTTCCTGCTTCCAGTTGCATTGGGAGTGCAAAAGCTTAGGGAAAACCCTAAGGTGCTAACTCATCAGCGGGGTGGTGGGGGGGTGTGGGGGAGTGCTTCCGTGGGAAAAATAAAGATCCCTCCCCTTCCCTTCTGCTCTGTGTTTTTTTCATTACTCTCCCACAGTTACTAGTTGTGCTTTCAGTACCTCCGGGTGAAGCTCCTTTCTATCCTTCTCTGCCAGTTTGGAACCTAGTTTCTAAAAGCAGTTATTCAACAGCCTCCTCTCAACCTCCGTCTTTTAAACAAACTGCATGTCATCATCTGAAATGGACCTGCAAAATAGTTTTTTCAAAATAATATGTGTCAAAGCCTTTCTGGACAAGTGGTTGTGCTTGTCCATTTACAAAATGGTTTTAGAGCAGCTTGTCCTGAGATGTTCCCTGTGCTTCCATTCAATATGACCTTAAATATTTTATCAGGATTTAAAATACAAGGCTCTATCCACTTACTGGAACTTTTTTTCCTTTTCTAGTCATTTATGGTTTTCATTTGCTGTTGCACAGCAGCTGTATTTTTTGTAAGTTCCTGGATTTTTTTTTTTAAACAACCCTTGTTTTCAAGAAAATGAAAATCTCAAATGTCAAACACAAAGTGTTTCCCCACTTTATTTAAGATTTCTTGGTCACCTCCAAGAACTAGCTAATACCAGCATGCTCTAGACAGCTGGCCTTCTAAATTACACCATCAACTTCCTGCCAGTTCGTGTGGGTATCATTCCTGGGCCTCCCAAACTGAGTCATTTCTCACAACAATAAAAAAAAAAGTGGCTTTGTGGGACAGAAGAACCTGAAGTCCCTCTGTGAAGAGTGTAGCTATGTAATTCTCTTAACCTCAGCTTTGATTGTCAAAGATTCAGAAAGGTATCAATGGAAGGAAAAGGCTGGAATTTCTGCGCACCCTCCCCTCCTCTCACCCCCTCTCTCCTCCCCC
>NW_010418863.1:0-7071 GCF_000710305.1 Buceros rhinoceros silvestris
TTCCAACCCAAACAATTCTGTGGTTCTGTGATACAAAGTTCAGCTCTGCTGAGCTCTGCTTACCAAGCACATCACTTGCTTGGACACATAGCTTGGGTTTTTCTTGTGTCATTTTGTTTCTTGGCAATAACTCTCAGGCTTTTAGTTAACCAGACTTACCTGGTTAGTGGTTTAGCTGCCTATGTTTTTCTAGGAACTTATGTTAATAAACGTTAGAGGATTTGTAAAAAAAAAATAATCAAATAATGCAGAAAGATTAGTCTTATTTTAATAAAGATTTGGTTTTGAAGAAAAGCTGAATTATTTATATGAGATTTCCCATACGTATTTAGCGCTCCACATCTTCGTAAGCAGAGCCAGTGGGCAGCTCCAGAACTGTCGAAAGGAAGGACATGGTTTATTGCACTTGTAGTTTCCCTACTTTGCAGTGCATCCGCAGTGGAACAATTTCCACAAGTGTGAATGGGGGCTGAGTGCGGGATGGGATCAGCCAGCACCAGAAAATACCTCGAGACTCGTCCTTCGTTTGTGTGCTGTCGTCTTCACGGGTTTTTACTGGAAGACTGCTGTCTGTTCAGAGCTGAGCACCAGCACCAGATTACCCCAAGTCACTGTAAAAACAGCAGAGATGGTAAGATGCAGAGACAGGGGCAAGGAGAAGAGCCACGACAGAAGTTCAGTCAGATATTTGAAATAAAAGCCTGATTTTAAGGATTTGTGTTGTCCTAGAGACTCCCCTGATTCACAGAGCACGTTCTGTGCGGAGGCAGTGTTGCATGTGAGGGGCGGCCACAGTTTTACCAGGCTCTGCTGGGCTGAGGGGCATGTTTGATTTATTGGCCCGTTGTTTGTGACTTCTCTGTTGTCTGGAGGGAGCGTGCAATTTCCAAAAGGAGAGCAGCTGACCATAGGTCGAGTACTGTGTCTACTTTTGGGCCCTTACTTTAAGAAGGACGTTGGGGTGCTGGACGTGTCCAGAGAAGGGCTGGTGAAAGATCTGGAGAGCGAGTCTGATGAGGATGAGAGGAAATGGCCCTAAGTTGCTCCAGGGGAGATCTAGGTCAGATATCAGGAAGAACTTTACAGCTGGCATTGTGAAGCCCTAGAACAGCTGCCCAGGGAGGTGGTGGAGTCCCCATCCCTGGAGGGGTTTAAAAGATGTGTGGAGGTGGCGCTGAGGGACGTGGTTTAGGGACCCTGGCAGTGCAGGGTGAGTGGTTGGGCTCGATGAGCTTGAATGTCTCTTGCAACCAGATGATTCTGCGATTCTGTGGAAGTGCTGCAATAAATGTGATACCAGATAAATACCTTTCTGTTGCAAAAAGAAAACAACGAATGTAATTATAAAATGTGTAGCTCTTGGTTTCAGTTCATGGGTAAGTGATGGAACGTGAGGTTAAAGTGAGAACATGTCTCAGGAGTTTTAAGGACTATGAGGTGGTGTCATTTCCAGCAGCGATTCTGTAGACGTTAAGCCTCTTAAAATCGTTGATTTAATAGTGTTGCCCCTGATGCAAACTCTCTGTTCGTGTCTTGAAGTTGAAATTAATTCTGACTTCCCATTAGTGTTGCAGGAGCTTCTGGAGGCCTCACGCATGGGTTGGTGACCCTGTGTGGCAGAGGTCGCTGCAGCCATGGGACATACAGCAGTAATTACAGCGCCCGAGAGATCTCCTGTACTTTCTCACCTTCATCGTCTCAGGGTAGGGCGTGCAGGGAAACTCTCCTCTCTCCACGCTGGCTGGATCATGCAGATTTCTTCTGTAAAGAGCTGCTGAGGTTTACCCAGGAGAGGATGGAGGGTTTAGCAAGAAGCTCATTACATGACCAAGGAGTTAAATGTGAGTTTCTGGCAAGGGTTTAAAAAACATGAAATGTTCTAAATTAAAAAAGCAATAAAGAAAATACCGAGTGTAAAATAAAGCTGGCTGCATTGCTACTGAGCGTGCAGAAAAGCCAGAACCGAGGAAGTGGTATCTGTACCGCTTACTTGATCTCAACTCTTCAAATCCTTCAGGTGTTAATGGCTAACGAACAGGTTCTGCCCTTTCGGGTTCCGAAGTACTCAATGCACCTGTTTCATCAGTTGTTTTTATTCTACAAATTGCGTCAACGAAGTGTTGAGACTGTTGAAACACCAACACACGTCGTGGGTAGATACCTACAGAGGAACGTGTTGTAAGATACTACTAGCATTACTGTTCTTTAGTTGGTCAGCTTTACCTGCACCTCTTTAGGAAAATACGGACAGCGTTCTTCGGTTTGGTAGAACTGATTTCCGCATCTCTGAAGACTCCCGTAGTTTGCTTTCGGTTTGCATTGTCTGGTTGATGAGGAAGCTGAGCATTATTCACAGTATGTGAAGTCGTTACTGCTCCTCCGTTACTTTAATGCAGACACAATTATTCTTCCTCTGCAGAAATGATATCTAGGGTTTGACTCTTGCCTTTTGTTCCGTGTGAAACCAGTAGCTCACACCCCAGGTTCTTTCCGAGGACAGCCACTGACGCTGGCTCTGCAAGTCCTCGCGTTGCTCAGATCTTAATATTCTTTAAAAACCAGGACTTGGAGGAAGACAGACCTCTATCTTACCATCCCAACGTGTACCCATGTGTGTCTGTATTTTCATGGTAGGACAGCGCTGAGATAATAGTGAATGACAGATGTCTGCCACTCTAATATTCTTCAAGTGACCAGGGAGAGTGAATCTTCTCGAACACAAACTGATTTCTCAATAGCCGGTATTTTATTGCATCTGCTGAAGAATACCTGTCAAGCAGTACTTTAAAGAAAGGAACACAGATAAAATCCACACGGGAAAATAAACCTGCTTTCAGAAGACACCAAAATAAAAATGCTCATAAATTGAATACCGTAGCCCTAAAAGTAACAGTTTTTAAAATGTATATCCTACTCAATTTCCATTTAGTGACTCGCAGACCATTTATCTGACCCTCTAAGAGAACAACAGATCTACTTTTTCAGCATTCTGGATATTTCTTCTTCTCGCTGCATTATGACGAAGGTTCCTTTTTCTCAACAACTGGCCAGAGAACTTTTGGCAGATGTCTCTGTCTGCAGGAGCTGGAAGCCGGCATTTGTGTAAGGTTTTTTATGGCTTTTAGTCTCTTTTTCTCTCTCTTCAGAGCTTGTCATTATTAAGGCCCGTGTTTACTGAGTTGACGTGTACGATGCCTTGGGTTTCCACAATGTAGAACACCAGGTTTTTGTGAAACTTGGAAGCGAACTTGTGATTTCCTTTTAGCTTTCAACTCCCATTGGCATTTCTCATCAAAGCCTCCGAACTGCCGTCTTGGAGCGTGGATACAGTAATAACGAACTGTTTCACGGTGGGGTTTTGGGTGAGCTAACGTACTGTCACAACTCTTTGGTGCTGCAGTGCATCGTCTTTTCTTCTGGCTGTCATCTTCTCCAGGCCTGGAGGAAATGTGCGGGGTCAGCACGGCAGTCCTGTTGTCCTCACAGCGCTGCTGGCCAAGGCAGCTTGTGTGCGTAGGGACCTTTGTTCAGCTGATACCCACCATCTGGTTCGCTGTCACCCTGCCCTCTGAAAATTCTGGTAAACACAATGTATGGGTCTAGATGTCGCTTTGAATAAATGACAAACCTTGAAGGACATCCAGGTTGCTGCTGCTCTGCTTTGGTGCTGCTGCCTGCTTGGCAAGGACAGGCCTCTTGTACTCACGCTGTGCCTTGTAACGTTGCTTTGATGAGGCACGTGACATTTTTCCGAGAGCTCTCCTCATCTTCATGCTGCTGATGCTGGGCATTGCTTTCTTCTCATCACGCCTGGTCTCCTCCTGAGTCAGAAAGACAGGACTGCTCACGTTTGTCCAGGATCGTGGGGATTTCGCTTTGAAAGTGGGAAAGGACAGGTCAGAGGGGTCTCCCAGAGGAAGGTGGAATTCTGCACCTTGTTGATGTAGCGCTGTCAATCACAATCGTGGAAATTACATGTGTTTTATTTATAAAGGGGAAAAAATAATTCAGATTTTGTCTTTTGGATTGGGGCCAAACATTCAGCAGATGTCCAGCAGCTCTCTATTTGATGAGAACGGGTGTGCATGCAGTTCTTCATCTGGAATATGGACTCGCTGGAGATGGTATTTTGGTAGAGATCCAGAAATCAGATTGTGGCAATTGAGTCTGCTGCTGGAGATAAATTTGTCCCAGAATGTGGTTGTAAATATTATATTAGCTCCTACCCAATTCAGGACTTTTCTACACCAATTCCTACTGTGTCTTTCTGCGAGGCAGTTTTTACAGAAGCTGGGGGAGATACTTGCCTGTGTTTTCTTTCCCTGCTGAAGTCTGGCTGCTCATCGCCTCTTCAACTCCCAAACTTCTCAAGTCTGGATTGAAATAAGGACACATTTTCTTCCTCCTACTCAGAATCCATCAATATTTATTTTTTCTTCCAGTTAATTAATTGCCTAAGCAGTCTGGAGAAGGGACAAGCGTTGAGTGCGGCGTAACCTCTCCGGTTAGATCTCCAGAAGCGGTGTTTGACAGAGGTTAGAAAACCGAGCAGTGTTTAACAAATTCCTAGCGGCAGTTGTGCAAGCTGGAGATGTGCTTCACACCAGTCACTCTTCTGTGTGGTCATTTACCTGGGTGCAATGGGAAAGAGGGTCGTAAATGAGAAACAGTGAAGAGGTCTACTTGCAAAGACCAGAATTGGAGAGCTCTCGACCAAGTGCCTGAATTAAAAATCTGCCCACATACTGCTTGACACACTGCATATGATTTCTGCTAGCGAGGAAAAAGCTGCTGTACCCATCTTTCCCCTGTCGTGGGAGTAAAGAGCCTCAATAAAAATACTGCCTGAAACAACCTCTTGCCCTAGAAAGTCCAGACCATCGGACCGTTCTGCCGGTCAGGCTGAGCGGAGGCAGCCTGGTTGTATCTACAGGACAGTACGGTTTTATGTGGAGGTTGTTTACAGGTGGGAGCAGTGATTCTTCCGATTTGTAACAGTATTTCTTAAATCTGGGGTTTGGTTTTTGGGACTTCTAACATTTAAATCCCTGGAGTGTCCATTGTGGATACCAATTGAAACCACAAAAATGGAAAATTTCCTTTTTCGGGAACCATCAGGTACTTGATAGTTAATAACGTGTATCACTGTGGGCGCTGAGCCAGGACAAGCCTGGCATGAGAGGTGGGAACTGTTGTAGGTGCGTGGGTTTGCTTTCCTCCAGTGAAACAAAAAGAATTTGTTTTTAGCCACAAAGATTGTAGAAACTTTTCTCTTACTTTTCTAAAAACGCAGTTTAAAATATTTCAGCGATTGGTGAAAGGTGGCAGATGGGCGGTTGTAGTTCAGTTTAGGTTTTCTGAGCAGCCAGAGGTTTTTTACTATTCCTGTCTAACCTGAACTGTTAAACACAAACCACAAGTGGAAGTCCAGCGGCACGTACGTTTCCAGTGCATGGTTGGGGTTTTGTTCCTGAGCTGCTTGTCTGGGGGTTTTCTGTTCCAAACTGGCGCCTGGGTAAACGCACTGGTCATGAAACTGCTTTTATTGCTTTGTTAACGTATTTCTCATCGCGGCAGAATAGGGTATCCTCTGCTGCATGATTACTAATGGTCCTTACTTTCTCCTTCATCAATTTATTATTTAATTTCTGTACTGAAACGTGGTAATGGCACCTGGGAGAGGAGAGGGCATGATCCTTCTTCGCAAGAATTGAGCGCAGCGCCTCGTGTACTGTGTTAATTTTGTACCTTTTTGAGTTGTCATAACATCCAGCACTTGAAAAATGGTATTTTAAGTTACAAATTATGAAAAACTTTGATTCTGTTCTTGCCAGTTAACAGGGTGGTTGCACATCCCTTTTCAAATAGCATTTGTTGAGGAAGATGATAATTGGAACTTTCTGGTAATCGCAGAATCACGTGGACTGTAATCGATACCTTCTGGACTCTGTCAATGAGCTGTATATGCAGGGTGGTTGCAAATGGAAAATTACTGCATCGAACCCTAGTTAAATACATTTCTAACTTTGCAGTTTTACCTACACGCAGTATAACACTTTCATACTCGATGGTCACCAGAGAATTGCAATGAATAGAGTAGAACGACGTAGTTCAAGGCAATTCTAGTTGCTTTAATTCTCCTACTCTCATGTTTTGTGTCTGACCACTGCCAGTTCCAGACTCTGCCTGAAAGACAAAGAATAATTTGTTTTATACTTCAGATTTGGTAAAGGAGTGTAAAAATACCCAAATAATCCGTATAATTCTCCCTTTCTTTCCATGTTAGCCCCTCACAGAAAATCTACCCAGCTGGTCTTTCTTCTCATGCCCAGTGATGGGCATGACTAGAACCCCCCAATTATTTGCTTCTTTTCCTTTATAAATAGTTGGGGGGGGCGGTTGTCTGCTAACCTTGACCTGAATATATTTTGCTCGTTGGATTTTATTGTGGGCATCATCATGACATGTAATCGTCATCGTTGTGTATTTCTTCAGGAGAAACATAAGGGAAATACAAGTGTCTAGTTGAAGTTTCTGATGAGATGTGGCACAGGGTGCAGTATCTGAAGGAGCTGATGGCAGATACATTCATATTTAAAAAGTACTCAAGTATGGATGTTGAAAACACTTTCTTCCCCGTGTGTGGGTATCGAACGTTCCTGGTTTGGATTAACCTGGATACTTTGCACCTGGACGATCATCTCCCAGCAGGCACCGTACTATTAATAGTTCTTTCCTTTTGCGTTGCAGGGGGTTCAGGCCCGTCATCGTCAATAGCCATAGCTGGCACCAGCCAACCTGCCATCACAAAGACAACATCTGTGCTTCAAGATGGTGTCATAGTCACTACTGCAGCTGGAAACCCACTTCAGAGCCAGCTGCCCATCGGGAGCGATTTCCCTTTTGCTGGCCACGAACACTCACTTCATTTTCCGCAGAACAGCGCTTCAAACAACAATCTTCCACATTCTTTGAATCAAAACCTCCTCAATTCTCTACCTATCTCTTTGCCAGTGAATCAGCAACATCTCCTAAACCAGAATCTATTAAATATACTACAGCCTTCAGCAG
>NW_010418863.1:7164-13263 GCF_000710305.1 Buceros rhinoceros silvestris
AGCAGGAGAAGGCAAGTCTGAGGTCAACCTCAACCCTTTAGGTTTTCTCAACCCGAATGTAAATGCTGCTTTAGCTTTTCTCTCCAGTGACGTGGATGGGCAGGTATTACAGCCTGTTCATTTTCAGCTTCTAGCAACCCTCCTCCAGAACCAAGCCCAAGCAGCTGCCATGCTTCCCCTACCATCTTTCAATCTGGCCATCTCAGATCTGTTGCAGCAGCAGAATAACCCTTTGCCCTCCGTAACGCAGCTGACAGCCCCTCCCGACCATTTGCCGAGCAATCAGGCAGAGAGCAACAGGGTGGAGACCCTTTTAACCAACCCCCTGGGCAACCCCATACCGAGCTTTTCAGGCACTGACACTACTTCTAACCCCCTGCTCCTCCCAGCTGTCTCTGGGGCCTCAGCGTTAATGGCCTTGAATCCCCAGCTGGTGGGAGGTGTCCTGAACTCCGCGTCGGGCAACACCGCTAATCATCCGGAGGTTTCCATAGCCACCTCCTCCCAAGCCACCACTACCACAACCACTACATCATCCGCAGTGGCAGCACTGTCTGTCTCCACCCTGGGTGGTGGGACAGCAGTGGTGTCAATGGCAGAAACATTGCTGAACATATCTAATAATGCTGGGAATCCATCTGGTCCAGCTAAACTCAACAATAACTCTGTGGTGCCACAGCTACTTAACCCTCTCCTGGGGACAGGTCTGCTTGGTAAGTTCAATTTCTTCAAAGATATAAAAGGAAAAAAAAAAAGGAAGAGGGTTGGGGAGGGGGAATTTCGGATTCTAGTTTCTATTTTTACAGACTCCACTTTATCATACTTTTTTTTTTTTAAGGCTTTTGTATGTTACAGCTTGTTTATTTCTATTGAGAAGAACATAACTGTTATTGTCAGAAATTTAAAACACATCCTGATTGAATTCCGTAACATTTCATACTGGTTTTGGAACTTATTTTATACTCCATTCTTAATTCTGATGCCACCTAGACCTACTATAGACGCCTTGAAATTCTGTAGGCAATTGGACTTGTTGAGTTTCTCCTGTAGTGAAAGCACAGGCACGTCTCTGGGATGCAGCGTTTCAAGTGCATGTGGCATCACAGGGTTAGGACGAGTGGCTGTGCAGTAGATGAAAAATGGCCAAGTGCCTTTTTCCGGAGGAATCAGACGTGCCGAAGCCGTGAGCACACTCCCCGTAAAGCCATCCGTAAAAAGTCAAAGAGGAAAGTTGCCCTTCAAGCCCTTTACTTCTATTTCCTCATTCCTGTGGGGTTTTTTTACGTTAGTTTGTAGTTTAGAACCCCAAGGTAACACCTACATCCCAAACCAAGCGATTAAAAAACCCGTAACTACGAGATTGGTCCTCTGCACCTTTGGGTGGTTTTTACTGAGAATATGTAATAGAGTTATGATAGTTAATACAGTGCTCCCGTCGCTTGGATGACATCACCGGAGAGATGGACTAGGAGGGGGGATTAAGTAGTGGCGAAGAGCTGAGAAGTTTTTAATGTAATACCTACTGACCTGGTAAAAGGCTGTCGTGAACTCAACCCTACTTCACATTCTCCATGTAAATCACAACTAACCAATGATTCTGCAAATTGATCTTTTTTAAAAAAAAGAGCTTTTAATTAAAAAAACCAACTAGGAAATGGACATATTTTTAAGCTTTATTATTGCGTAAAGTCAGGTTCGACAGCATATTTACTTAACTAGAATTTGAAGATTCATGTAAAGTGAGGTTTTCGTGTGATACAAGACGTTAATACAATTGTTTCTGTAGGATGTAAAACCAGAAATTGTTTCATGTTGGCGGACATGGCTGTGAGCCAAAGCCTTCCCTCATTTACAGTTGGCTCATGTTATTTTGTCACAGTTAGTAAAAAAACAGTTTTGTTGGGATTTTTAAACTATTTTCTCTTCCTCTCTCCCCTCCTCCTCCCCCTCACTACCCCGGTACTGTTTGAACCAATCAGTCTTTGGAAACCAAGAGTAAGATTCCAAGACTCCGAGTGTTGATAGAAGCTCGTTCTGCCACGCTTGGCTGTGGACCACGGGCACAGTCACTCGTGTCAGAAACCTTTAGGAGGAGCCCAGGTAGATATGACGTGCCAGAGAAACGATACTGAAGAAATAGCGGAATAGAGAGTAGGAGACACATGCCTTGAGGACCATTCCGTAGAAGAGTGAAGGGAAAAAGTGTTGTTTTACAGAGGCATTTGCTCAGCAGTTGGTTAAAATTTGAGTCAAGGAAATTCCTCCTGACTGTTGAAAACTCCCCTGACTTATGTTTCCCTGTGTTTGAATTACAGGTGACATGTCATCTATAAACACTACTTTGAATAACCATCAGCTGAGTCATCTCCAGTCGCTCTTAAACAACAATCAGATGTTTCCTGCAAATCAGCAGCAGCAGCAGCACCTTCTCCAGGGCTATCAGAACATGCAGGGCTTTCAAGGGCAGCCCCCGATTCCCGGCCCGGCTAACAACCCAAACCCCATGGCCTGTCTGTTCCAGAACTTCCAGGTAGAGAGCAAAAGGAAATCAATATTCAAACACATGGGCAGCTCTAGTAGGTAAAATTATACCCTCCGTAGTCTGGTTTTGTTTTGCTGAGTGATGAAGACAATATGGTATCTACAGTCGCTTTTGTCTTTCAGGAGGTTTTGGAATTTGCAAATCAGGAACGTTTGTTACTGAAATTTTATACCTTCTTCCTTAGAAATATACAGTTTATATTATAATAGATACAGAAGTATAGTGTCTTTGGAAAGAGTTACGCTGTGCGTGTGTTGGAGAAAAATACGCACTGTCTGTTCCGACCCTTACTGTACATCTGTAGCAAAACTATTCTCCATTCTGCAGAAATGATCATAAACTCCCTTTTAGACCACTCGAGCAATTCAGTGGTGAGAAACGCCTATTGATACCACTTGGCGGGAGTTAGAAACTTCATAAATGGTGACCGTGTGTAGCAGTCGTCTTCTGTTCCCCCTGCAACCGAGCAGAAGAGCCAGCTGTGGTGTGGAGCGAACAGGCGTTCAAATGGATCTACACCACCAAACTGTGCTCAGATGCTGGTACCTCCCTGCTGTCCTCCTAAATAGACAATTCTTCACGATGCAAGTGGATGCAATTATGGATGTCGTGCCCATGTATGAGACAAGAAATAAAAAACCCCACAGTTAATTTAATTGGAAGGTTATGGTTTGCTGTGGCGGTGCGTGACATTACAGCTGCCACGCAAAGAGCTGCAGGTGTGGGTCACAAGGGACTGAAATAAAGAGAGATCCCACGAGAGTAGCACATATCCGAAAGAGGAAACGTAGACATGTTGGCCGTTTCCAAAGGGATGGTGATGGCCCACCCGCCCAAAACTGAAGGAGCTCCATGCAAGGAGCCCAGAAGGAGTTGGCAGGGAGGAAAGAAGCAAAATTAGGGTCTGGGAAGGAAGGAGGGAGAATAGTTGAGAACAGAAGTACTGACCTCGGTAGAGTTGTTTAGGACTTGAGAGGAAGAAGGAGGGTGCTGTACTTCAGTCAGGAGAGGAAAGGACTCTCAGAGAGGTGATGATGTGGTCTCAGCAGGGCATGGTAGGCTGATCCACGAGGCAAAGTCTAAGAGCCGGTGGTTTGGTTTTCCTCTAACTGATGCTGGGTTTGTTTTCTGTCTAGCTCGTTCAGCATTAAACTTGGTAACCAATGAGTAACCAAAGTAAAATGATGTCCTGCAACAGGCACCCTGGCCACCACCTTGCTTCTGTTATTCAAACAAAATGAGGTTTGTCTATTGAAACGGAACTTCAGGTAGAACAGCAATTCCCATCCTCTTCTCTACTTCTTCCAGGTGAGAATGCAGGAAGATGCCGCTGTCCTAAACAAAAGAATGATCACTCAGATGGGAATGGCACCGGTTCCTGAGAGCTCCAACACTATGCTTCCTCCTTTCCAAGAAACATCATGTGATTTGCAGCAGAGAACTGAACCATCTCTTGGCCAACAGGCGAAGGATAACCTCGCTGTCGCTGCTCAGGGTGATACATCAGTGGACGCCATCTACAAAGCCGTTGTAGATGCTGCAAGCAAAGGAATGCAAGTGGTCATCACCACTGCCGTCAGCAGTACAACGCAGATGAGTCCCATTCCAGCTTTGAGTGCCATGAGTGCCTTCACAGCCTCAATCGGTGACCCGTTAAATCTTTCTAGTGCTGTCAGTGCGGTAATCCATGGAAGAAACATTGCCGTTTCTGATCACGAAGGTAGGATAAGGAACACGAGAGGAACGCGAATATTGAAGAATTCAGAGCACGGTAAAAATTCAAGTGAAGGGGATGGGTATGAATATTACAAATCAACCAGTTGTAACACACCCAAAAAACAGTGGGAAGGGGAGCAAAGTCCTGTCAGTGAGTTAAATAGATGGAAATGTGACGAGTTTCTAGAGCACTCTACCCATATCCATAGTAGTCCTTGTCACGAAAGGCCCAATAACATCTCCTCGCTGCCATTGTTACAGGGCGAGCAGCATCAGATACTGCTGTCACAGCGAAACTGTCAAAGCGATAAAATGTTGGAGGAGAATTTCAGGTATAACAATTACAAAAGAACTATGATGAGTTTTAAGGAAAGACTGGAGAACACTGTGGAACGATGTGCACACATAAACGGAAATAGGCCTCAGCAGAACAGAGGATTTGGGGAGTTGCTGAACACTTCTAAACAAGACCTGGTTCTGGAAGAGCAATCCCCAAGCTCCTCCAATAGCTTGGAAAGTTCGTTAGTTAAAGACTATCTCCATTACAATGGAGATTTTAATGCCAAAAGCATTAACGGGTGTGTGCCTAGTCCTTCCGATGCTAAAAGCATCAGTAGTGAAGACGACCTAAGGAACCCAGATTCCCCTTCTTCCAATGAGCTGATACATTACAGGCCGAGGACGTTTAACGTTGGCGACTTGGTCTGGGGCCAAATCAAAGGACTGACTTCATGGCCTGGAAAACTAGTAAGAGAAGAAGAAGTTCACAATTCATGTCAACAAAACGCGGAGGAGGGGAAGGTATATTTATATCTATATGCACATCTCTCTCTCTACGTACACGTGTACATGTGCCCATACGAATGTTGATGAAAACTATCTCTGTCCGTGCTTTATTTTATTCTTTGTCTCTTATTTTGGTAGCACACGTTGCTTTTTTTCATAGCTATAGCTCGCAGAACTGAGTTTTCCCTTAAGTTATCTAATGTGAAATCTCTGCCAGTGCCAGGAAACAGCTGACGCATTGGTCTGACCATGGTTTACTAACTCATTTGTGCGCAAAAGACTCGCTGCCCAAAAAATGTAACAAAAGGTGATTTAACTTGCGGTGTGTATTTAGTCAGACTTCTGGCTGTGTCCAAAGAAACTGATCTGGAGATACCTAAAAGTGTTGAAAATGGCAAAAAGGTGACGTGATCTAACGCGAGGGAGGGTCTGCGATCAGCCAGAGGTTGCTGATTGACACAAACACTCTTCAAGAGGAAATGCCTCAGCATTTCCACCGTGAAAGGAGCTTCTGACTGACTTTCACAGCGAGGAAAACATTCCAATTTGCTCTCTCATACTAAAATCCTTTTTGTTGTTGTTGACAACTCGTATGTTTGTTGAGGGGTATACAGAAAATACAGTTATTGAGGAGTTATTGGTTATTTTATTATGATAAATATTTCAAATTCTGGTCTTTGCTACTCTTACAACGTTATATTTTTGTAGTTCTTAGAGAATTTTTCACATCTTCCACATAGAAATATTTTTAAGTGCCATTTTATAACATGCGAATTTTAAAAATACATAAGCAGAAAGGAAGGATCTAATGAAATAACGTTTTACCTCTCACACAAAGAAATGGAACCACTTGAATGTTACGTCTTCTTTCCCCATGTACCTGCACAAGTCAGATAGTGGGTTGGAACAGAGTATTCCCTTCCCCGTAACTTGGCCAGCAGCAGATGTCCGGAGGAGAGTGTGTCCCAGAACACGCTGAGGAGCCCTTCCCCACCAACAGCCTCTGACTGCTGCCAGTGCAGAGCTCGGGAGCTGCTGTACTAACCACCGCCGCT
>NW_010418863.1:13369-17784 GCF_000710305.1 Buceros rhinoceros silvestris
GCTCTTCCTGGGACACCCAAGGTCGATGTGCCGGTGTCCTTTCCCCAGACGGTGCGACAGGTCATGGATGAATTGGTGCTCTAAATAACGGGAGTGGTTTCAACCTTCCTTCTAGTCTGTCATACTGGTGGCCTGTCTGGTCATCTCTGGAGCCACACAGTTTTCAAAGAGCTCCTGTCTGAGGACACTGAATGAAAAGTCTTTACTCTATAGAGGAAGCAACGTGCTCTAGTGCTGGTTCTGGAATGCGTAAGAGCTAGGTCATGGATGAATTGGTGCTCTAAATAACGGGAGTGGTTTCAACCTTCCTTCTAGTCTGTCATACTGGTGGCCTGTCTGGTCATCTCTGGAGCCACACAGTTTTCAAAGAGCTCCTGTCTGAGGACACTGAATGAAAAGTCTTTACTCTATAGAGGAAGCAACGTGCTCTAGTGCTGGTTCTGGAATGCGTAAGAGCTCGTTCCACGTAAAGGCTAGACTCCCAAGTCAGCTGATCAGGTGTAGGCAAACGAGACAGACCACAAACCGCAAAGGATTAAAGAAAACTGGAAAACTAGGGCAAAGTCACTGGTCCTGTGTGAACTACGAATAGCTCTGACACCGCACACAGGTTCCAGGTTTACACAGTAACGTCACAAACTCGTCTCTCTGTAGCACTGTAGCACGCTGGATGCGTTGTAAGAGCTCTTTTTCTGTCACTCCATAAAGAGCCAAATTCTTTTCAGTTGCATTCCCTGGTGATTCGATACATTTACTCTGCCCAGTCTGTGGGTACCAGGATGTAGAGCCGCTTTTGTGCCAACCCCCTTCAGTTCGGTGTCTCCTGTGTCCACTGTGTAAGTGTTGTGTAACGGTGTGTTCAGTGGCACAGATCTCGTTGATCCCAGAGCGCCCACAACAGGGACACGAACGGGGGAAATACCATCGGTGCTGCTCCTGCAGCTCTGTCAAGGCACTTGTGGAGGCAGCAAGAGGGACCCACTCAGGTTCTTCATCAGGAAGTCCCACGTAATGGAGCACCTCGCGTCAAAAGGCCTTGAACTGAATAATGTAATTTTAAATTAAAGGAAGAAAGTATGTCTAGTTTTATCCCACGTGAAGTACAGAGCGGGTGACCGTCCCAAAGTCAGGAGTTGGTTGACAGGTGGGATACAGGGCAGTAGGAAAGAGGATCCGTACGCGTCTTCAAACACTCCTCTAACGTGTTGTACAGCTCCGTTCTTCAGATGTTTGGGCAGCCCAGTCTGAAGAAAAGAAGAGGAGAAAAACCCACCCCAAAAAAATAACCTCGAAAACCAAAAAGAAATAACCTTGAAAACCAAATGGTCTTGAGAAATCCTGCACTTCAGAAAATCCCAAAAGCTCTCTCGGTGGTGGGAGTCACCAGCAGCAGTTCTGGAAATGGTTGTTTTCTGCAGAGCTTCGCAAACCATCGTCTAACGTATTTGTGTAACCAAGCGTTAATGTCCTGTACGGTAACGCCAGCTCCGCGCTGCTGGTGGGATTTCTTTGTATATTCTCTGCCCTTCATATCACGCGTAATTTGATTTTTGGTTTCGTTGAAAATACATTGGGTATTAAATGTAACGATGCTTCTGTTTGAAGAGCAGCTGATGGGGGGTTTCACTCGCAGGAGGAGAAATATCGCATCTTCGTTTCCTCGTGAACACTTACTTTTGGGCTGTTGGAAAATTAAAAGAGGAGCCCAAGGGAAGTCAGGAGGAGCAGCAGAACTTCCGGGAAAGGAAAGGAGCGAGCGTGATACTGCAGGCATCCTGCACCGGGATGCGCCTGTCATTAAGCAGTTAACGTTATCGTGATCCAAGTCAAATCGCCTGACCGGGAACGAGCGGCAGTGTGAAAGCCAAGGGGTCTGTGTGAGCAGCAGTTGCCTGTTGGTGGTGCGTTTCATGGTGGTTCTTGAGGCACAGCCCATGCGGGAAACTCGGGCTGTTAAACTGAGCTCTCGTAGTTCTGCAGGTAATACGAGGCGTGATCTCGCAGCGTCCTGGACACGCCGTGTGTCTGTGCCATTAGCGAGGGAATGGCTCACCGTAAACGAAGGCGTGTGACATTACGGATTCCAACAGACCTGTTGGAGCTATTCCCCCTCCCTGTGGCATCAGCAATTCAATATAACCCCTGCAGACAAGCGCTGGAGGGATTTTGTGCCACCATCACAAAATCCCACTGGTGAAGATACTGGTTGAAGTCCCTCGTTACCCAGAGGCGGTATTTGCTCTTCATGAAAACATCTCCGGTGGCGCTTCCCTACGTATCCACAGGCAGGCACAGCCAGCCCTCCACAGGGCGGTTCCGTCAGTACACCTAGAGACGGTGGCTGTGGGTCACGCACCGCTCGGGGGCACAGCGTGGAGCGTTCGCAGCCTTGCGGTAGGAGCGAACACGGCTCTAAGGGAAGAGCGCTACAGTCCGGGGCAGAATTGAATCCGTGCCATGGAAGCAGAAATCCTGCCTCCCCGTTTCACCGTTAATGCCTCTCTCACGGGGCAGCGCTGCCGGCGTCACTGTCAGATGCGCAAGGACAAGACGTGTGAAATTCGGTCTGAACACGTATGATATCGGGCCTTATTCTCAGGATTTTGACAGCTTGCTCGCTCATTAACTTCACAGTGTCACGCCTAAGGATCACTTTCACTGCGAATATAAATTATTGAGTCATTGACAGGCCGGGTTTAGAGGGAATTTGCATTTAAATTTCTTCTTCTGATTGTATAGAGGCGTGCTTAATAAATCTGTATTCACAGAAGGAACGCTGCTCGTGTCAGCATACACGCTGTACTTTCAGTGGAACACAGGCCCTGTAAGGCTCCTCTTAAGTTATGCAAAGACTGAGAAGTCCAGCAAACGCAGCGATAGTGACAACGGAAAAGGCAATCACCCGCTTTCTTTAAACGGGGGTGTTTTAAATACCTTCTGGGGTTTTACGAGCAGAAGTGACCGAGCCAAATCAAAATAATACGCAGAGTTTCAAGAATGCAAATGATAAAACCATACAGGTGATAAAATTCATTTTCTTCTTGTTTGTGGTGTTTATACCAGCGCCAACCAGTACCTGCCCGGTGCTGCCAGCCGTCATACGCAGCGGTTCACGTCGGGTCGCTTACAGGATTGTAGTGCTGGCTGGTTTCCAGACATCCTAAATTTCCGGGTCAAGCCCTTCAAATAGCAGCTCAGCACGTGCTCAAACTCACTCCTGACTCAGCGGGTCGTTGAAGTATGTACTGGAGTAAAAAATGTTTTAAATACCTTTCTCAGGGCTAAACCTCACGGACTCGTAATGAATAAATTAACATCAATAAATCTCCCTAAATAAACAATAGATCGATAGAGCTTGTCACCCTGCCCGCCGCCCTTTCGGGCCTTCTCTCTTCCACGTCCCGTGGCTCTGCTGGGGTGGGAGTGAGTTTGGCCAGCGGTGCCAGCAGCGCCATCGCTGAGCTGGGGCCTGCAGCTCTTAATCCGGAGATTCCAGGGGCTGTGAAGCGCTCGTGTGTCAATCTGGACAAATCGTGCCGTGCGTACCGGGCACCGTGGTGTGCGGGTGCCTGCCAGGTGGTCTCAGAGGTGTAAAACGCACTGGTGAAACGTGAGCGCAGAGGATGCGGCGTCAGTTACCGGGACACGATCACTAATCACATAAAGACAAACAAGGTTTTACAAATATTATTATTCTCCTCCTTAGTTTTGTTTCTGTCAGGGTCGTGGTTTGGGGTTTCATTTCTCAATTGCTAGTGGCGTGGAAGAATTTCGAATTGATGCGTGTGTATGTATGTACGAGGGGGTGGCTGTAGCCAGCCACGAATGTCCCCCTCGCTGGGAAGGTCGGTGTCCTGTGGGTGCGGTGACAGTTAGGCTCCATCACCGTGAGTGTCTCGCAGGACAGTAAACGCCGTGTTTGGTAATTGCAGGTCTGGGTAATGTGGTTTGGTGTTCATACCTTCACTCAGGTGGAGCCGGAGAAGCTGAAGACACTAACAGAAGGTCTAGAAGCTTACAACCGGGCCAGGAAGAGGAACAGAAAGTGAGTAAATGCTCGTTTCTTTACTAGAGAAATGGAATAATTAAATTCCTTTGCTTCCTAAACCTCTCGTCCTGGGGAGCTCGGCAGGTCGGCCAAAGCGAAGGGTTAATTTTCCGAGTTCCTGGTGTGGGTTACGAAAATCATCCGAGATCTTTGATATCTGCATTTTTATTGCATCTTCTGATATTTACTGTAGCCTTTGAAAATGTCAGCCTCCTTGTTGGAGCTTTCATGTGTAGGATTTCTAATTTACAGCCCCAAAAGTTATTACATCAGAACTATTCTGACCAAATCCGCCTTGCAACACGACGTGCCCTTCTGTCTGCCCTCTCCCTCCAGCAGCTGCTGCGGCAGGCCGGGCGCGGGTGTA
>NW_010418863.1:17845-22571 GCF_000710305.1 Buceros rhinoceros silvestris
TTCGGTCTCCCCTCTCCCCCCAGCAGCTGCGGCGGCAGCCGGCGCGCGGGTTTATTCGAAGCGATCCGGTTGACTTCCCATTGCCGAGGAGCGTTTCGGGAGGGGCGGAGCAGAGCTTTCCTCACGCTCTGGGTCACAGACCATACGAACCGCTGGAGCTTGTCTCACCTTTTCATTTTTATTTAAAAATATTCAAGGTCAGAAGGACGGGGAAACCGTAACTGTAAGCACACGAAGCATCGTCTCAGGGAAAAAGAGGAAAATGGTTGACTTTAGGAGGAAAAAAAGGATTGAAGAGGAGAAATTGTGCTGTGATTGGCTTGGTTCTAGGATGCTCTCACTTATTTACTGTTGCAGAGAAAATATATTACTGTGAATCCGTGTGAGAATGTAAAGTCCGCTTGAGCTGCTTGTCTTCAGCACAATAAACACGGGCTTCGGGGAATTAAATCATGAGTCGCCTTCAGCTCCTTTTAAGGCGTGAGCCCTTCTTCTATTTATATGTCACACGGCGCTTCAGAGAAATATTTTTTATGCCAGTGCGACCATGTCGGTAGTTGTTTTTTCCAAGATCATCCTCAGAATATCTGTCTGAGTGTAAGGGGGTGTGGTGAGAACATCGAAGGGCTTTTGGCAACTCCCTGGTAGCGAGATACATGACTCAAGTGGGGTGACGCCAGGAGCAGATTTAAAACCAGATTTAACCCTGGAGATTGTTCTGTGCTCGCACAGCTCTTGTCTCAGCCCTAGTACATTGTACAATTTCTTCCTTCACTGCACTTCCTTCAGTCTCCAGTAATACATTTTCAATATAAAATTATTAATTCCAAATTAAAGAAGAAAAATGTCTGCAACGCTGAGAACTTCATTGAAGTAGGGATGTAACAGGATCTGATTCAAGCTGCACCTTAAACCCAGTATTTGTGAATCGTAAATCTTTATCTAACCTCAGGCGCTGGTTTGGAAAACGGACATCTTTGGTGTGTTCTGTTTCTTCCGGTGTCTTCTAAACCAGACACCAGAAGATGAAGTCGTGGTGGCACGTTCCATCAGCACAGTCAGATGTGTTGGCTCGGTTGCACAGGGCTTTGCACCCCCGACCGACAGGATGATCTAAAGCATTTTCTGTAGCGGAAAAGGGGTTTGTGTGGGGATATCTCGGGGGCTTGGTGTGCTTCCTAAACTGTCCAGGTTATCCTGGGCCTGGAGGAGGACACACTCTAGAACAAACTGCTGAGGTGCATCTCATCTTCCTTGAGCCATGGCCCTTCTTGCTGCTAGCAGGTCATGACGTAGCAGCTGCCTCACCTATCCAGCTGCAGTTTCCAGAAGACTCTCTGCTGGAGGCCCAGTATTCCCTTGCCAAAGCCTCGTCTGATCCAAGCTTTGTTCAGCCCGAGCTTCATAGTTACCCGTATTCCTCTGTTCACCAGCGTTCTCCTGTCCCCCTGCATGCAAAGATCTTCCAAGGGTCATCACCCAGTACCGGTGCTGCCTCTTCCTCCGGTGGTTTCCTGTTCCTCTGCATGTCCTGTCCCATACCAGGCTTCTCCTCTGGCAGGAATTTACCATCCCTTCTGTTGCCACCTCTACTGTCCATCCTAAGTTGTTTTGAACTGAAGTCTGAGCGGCAGCTTCTTAGAGTTGAACAGTTATGTCTGTGATGTCCCTCCTGTTGGACATGTGCCATGTTCAGAGCTGACCAGGATTCCAGTAAGGGGAAAACTAACGCATCTCTTCACCACCTTTCCAACTTCAGCTCCAACACGTCTGCATCCTGACCCGGTCTAAGTCTGTCTCCTCCACGGGTGAGCCTAGCAGTGGCTTGTCCCACCTCGCCAAAGCTGTTGGCCAGTGCCATCCTAGGGGATGATGTGCTGCTTTCTAGTGAGAGGAACAAACTGTTGCTTGAATCTTTTAAACACAGTTTGGCACAACTTGTGGTGTTTACAGGTTGGTTTCCATCACCTCATGGGTGTTTCAGCGACAGGCACCTGTGAAACTGTGATTTGCTCTGGGGCGGATCATCACCTGCACAGTACAATGGACGCAGCCGTGTCTCAAGGCTCCAGTTCACGTGATCATCTGTACTGTGGATCCCTTCAGGCGGCTGTTCTGACTAACAGCGATGATCGCCTAGATAGGACAATGAGGGTGCGTTCTGGTTGGACCATCACGTTGATGAAATGACTTGGTGTCTCATACGGGCTCTTTGTGAGCAGTTCATGCCCTGGTGTAGCGCCGGTGGCCAGTGCGCAGTGGTGGGGGGAATATCCTACCTGAGTAACGAGGAACAGCCCCTCTGATCCCCTGTGTCCATCTCCCAGCCGTGCCGAGGGGCAGGAAGATCCTTCAGCTGCACGAGGCGGGTGGGCTCCCTGGAGAGCAGCGCTGGTCAGACGTCTCACCCGTGCTGCTTCCTTGTCGGTCTTCTGCCAGTGCTTTTCGTTGCTGTAAATCTTTAGGTCCCAGAGAAGAACGTCCCAGCTGACACGATGATATTTCTTTCTTTGTTAAGAGAGAAGGTGTTTTAGGAAGCGTCTCCTGTCTCCATCCATGCCAGCTTGGGACGAGGTGTTCTCTTACCTGCCTCCGCCATCTCCTCCCCTCATTTCGGCATCTCCACAGCAGGGATAGCAGGACGTTCTTGCTTCCTGAGGATGGTACTCTGATGGATGCTCGCGATAACGTCTCTCATCTGCAGGATGATCTCTCTCTCATCTCATATTCAGCCATTTCTCATCGTGTTCATTACTCTTCTGAACGTAGCTGGTCCCTTGAAGTCATGAATGAACCGGCCTGTCCAAATACCGATCTGGAGAGACACGCACAGCCCTGCTCTTAAGCACAGATCCCCGACAAGCGACCGGAGCGTGTGTTCAGGGGCTGTTTGCCCACTTGAAACTCTGCAGCGCCACAGCAGTATGACCCGTCACGCAGAGCATCGCGTTCCAGTGGGAACCGTCTTTAAAGAAGTGCACACAAGTCAGAAGTGGCATGGTGAAATCAGCTGGCGCTGAAACGAGCTGTATGGAGCTGCCCCGTGACTTCTGGCTCGAGGAAGAAACTCCTTCCCTGCACCGTAGCCCTTGGTGTGCTGGGCTGGCGGCATTCGAGAGGACTAGTACAACCCGCTTTCCTCTGGCTGTCCCAAGTTAGTTAGTCCTCCTGCTCTTTGTTCCCGAGCGTCAATACGTGTCTGGTGGTCACCACAGCTCACGGCACAGCTCTCCCCAGTGCTGCCTTTTGCGTCTCTGCTGTAACTACCCACCAGCCGGTGTGTGCCTGCCGCCGTGTGCGGCGGTGTGCCGCTCTGCCCTCGCTGGCTGTGCGGTGACGGGCAGGCTCCGCGAGCAGCAGCTCATCTCCAGGGAGTTAACATGTCTGTTATTCATCTGTTTCCTGTTACTGAGAGTTACTGACCGTGTTCATTTTTTCTTCTAGAAGTGGAAAGCTAAATAACCATTTAGAAGCTGCTATACACGAGGCCATGAGTGAACTAGACAAAATGTCTGGGAATGTAAGTTCCTTTTCACGTTAGCAATAACCTCCTGCTCTGTCTCTGCTTCTGCATGCCTGGACTGGGAGCGCTGCTGGGGGGCGGTTCTAACATCAGCCCTCTCTCTGCTTCCTTAAATCCTGGGGAATTTCCACCGCGATCTTTCTCCCGCATTAAAACCTGTTTGTGAATGTTCCGAAAACGGGGAAGAGCTGCGGCATTCCAGTTCCGCTGCGCATCAGACTGGGGTTTGCAAAGAGACTTTCCCATGTGCAGCCTGGTATCGTTTGGGTCGGTTCCTGCCCCCCTCCTGCTCCGTGGGGTTTTCTCTGGCTGCTGACACAGAGCCAGGCTCCTTCGGGTTTGGGTTGGAGTAGCGAGCTACTGAAACCACGTGTAAATCAGCACCCTTCTGAATGTCAGACCCTCTGAATAAAGTTTTCCTCATGCAAAAAGATAGTGCCATAAAGGTAAGTTTGAAAAAAAGGGGGTTCCTAGTACCAGACCGAGCCGTGTTCTCTCCACACGAATTACCCCGTCACAGCGGAAGCCCAGGGTCCTCCCGATACCTGGGCTGGTTTCTATAACGTGCCCACCTTCTCTACACCACGGCCAGGACGTCAGCGAAGCACGCTCAGAAATTAAAAAAAGTCGGTCCCAGCACACATGACCTCCCCTATCTCATCATTTTTTCAAATTATTAATTAGAAAACATTTGAATACAGGAAAAAAAAGCCTTTTTCCTGCTCTTCAAGTGCTCAGTACTGAAGAGGCTTGTGGTAGTAACACTTCGGGGGAGCTCCTGGAGGGTGTAAAAGGAGACGTAAACAGAACTGCAGGCTCCAGAACCACCGAGCGATCTTAAATCGGTGATTCTGCCACTTTCAGCGGCTGCTGTAAGAACAGAATCGCATCGCTGTCTAAACGCCTGAACTGTACCAGCTGAGGAGGAGGTTTGGTGTCAGACGGCGCGTGTTTTCCGCCCGGCCTGGGAAGGAGAGGGGAAGCGGGGCCTGGTGCAGGGCTGTGCCAGAGCAGAGCGGGAGGTGCCTTCAGCCACGCGCCTGCCGTCCGCGGGCTGGGCCGGGCCCTCCGCTGGTACCTTCTCTCTTGATTCATAAATAGGAACATCTCCAAGTACGGGAAACTCGATGCCGCATGCGTGGGAGCTGTGGCAGAACGGGGCTCGGGGGAAACCCCTGGAGCCAGACTCGCTGATCTGGCTGG
>NW_010418863.1:22827-23044 GCF_000710305.1 Buceros rhinoceros silvestris
AAGATGATGATTCCTAGAAACAGACGCAGGGAATCAGCCGTTCTCTTTTCAGTGACTTGCAGTTTTTTTCAGCTACTTCCACCCTTTGTTCCTTTGGAATGAAAAGCTCGTGCAAACGAGAGAATTAGCTCCGAGAATTATTGGTGAGGGCCCGTGACTAGGTGGTAGATGTGAGCGGCAGGAAGGAGCCGAGGAGCTGCTGTGGCGCGATGCCGAA
>NW_010418864.1:0-10631 GCF_000710305.1 Buceros rhinoceros silvestris
TTCACCACAACCCTACCCACCCACGATGAAACACAGCAACTCAATACAAAATACCGTCAGCCAAAAAAAGAAAAGAGCGGCTGTAGATAACCCAGGAGGGACTTATTTGGTATCCATCTTCCTCGTGTACTGTCAGTTTCTAGGGGTCTCGTTCTACCACTTGAGTGTGCTGTCCTTGCTACAACATCAGCCAAAACTGTGAAAATAATATGTAAGAAAGCTGATATCGTTTCTTGATCTTAATTTCCACAGTTGGTAGCTATTATAGCAACATTTTGTTCTTTCATGGGGATGCGAGAGACAACTTGCATAGCATTCAGCTTAGTAAGACTAATAATCAAAGCAATAAAACAACATAAAGCAAGCAGACCGAACGCTGAACCGATTTTGAATCCTCATGTTTAGTCAACCAAAAGAAAATTAAACCCTCAGATTTGGTTAATTATTCACAGACTCCCCATACACACACACACCTTGAACATTCAGCACATCAGGACAAAGCGCTTGGGCATTATGAAGCCATAGCATCTTCCCAAGCCTCCCGTTACCCTCCCAGGTGGAGCTCCTGTCTTTTCTGACACAGCTTCATCTAGCAGAATAAAAGAACAACACTCAGAGTTATTAAGAACATATGCAGTCCAATAACCAACACGGCACAACGTTGGATGTCTCCACCGAACACACAGTTCCGTGTCTCAAGTGCAACAGCCTGCATCTTTCACCGAGCGCTGCGTCAGGCAGCAAGGAGAACTCAAGGACGCGGCAGACAGAGGCAGGCTCTTGCACAGGGTGGGAGGCAGCGCAGAACTCTGCAATCAGCTGGCTGTAAAGCTCAAGGTAAAGAGTTTTACCACAATGATCTCAGAGATTAAAAATGCAGCAGCGAGTGCTGTATTTACGGGCTGGCTAGTGTAAATAAAGCAGATTCCTTTTCAGGTGTGTACTGGCTATATGGGCAGGTAACTCCCCCAGCCCCTAGTGAGATTTTCCTTTTCCTAAGACCTGCTCCTCTCTTACTTCTGTGACTGCTGTTCTATTTCCTCAGTTTCCAGGGAGATGAGAGCAAATCTGTAACAAAAGGCACATTAAAAAAAAAAAGAAAAAAACCCCCTGCAACTTCAACCCACACAAACGACATCCTCACAATCTATCTGTGCCTGAAATCCAGCTCCATTAAAAAATTTCCTACCTCCTCTTCCTTAAGGATTGATAACAGTAAGAGTATAGAGAACGCTTTCACACTTCACTTGCAAACACAAAAATAAAGAGAGAACCAAGGCATTAACTCAACTCTTCACTGCAAAAGAGGAAATCCAAACACTGAGCGTGATCTTTAAGGCTATAAAGATTTTTGCTCCAATGTCAACTCGAGCGAGATTGCTGTCCCAACAGATCACTGTCCGGCAAGCGTTCAGGTGAAAGGACAGCCTCCCTGAAAGACATCATCTGTCACCGGGGGCTGCAAAGGACAACGCAATTAGCCACTCTGCCCAACCCCCGCCACAAAGTTATCTCCAGCGTCACGGACACTTCGCTGCTTTTCTACTAGATGTCCTCTCCCCGCTCCACTCACATGGCGTTCACATGCCAGTAGGTGATAGAGCAGAAAGTATTTCCTTCTCTCGGATTATGAGCTATGAAGTTTTACAACATCTGAAGTCGGAGTTAAAGTCTCTTCATTTTACAGCACAAACTGGTTCTGTTTGGAGGAGCAGGTGTACAGAGCCGCCCTCTTCTACAAGCAGTAACAGAAGAAAAAGGAAGCTTTGTGGCCCTGAGGAGTCATCAAATGCTATCTGGCTTCCTACCCACCAGCCAGAAGAAGGGTTCAAGAAAAGGCAGTCAGAATCCCTACCTTCGAAACTGAAGAATATTACAATTACGCAGTGACAAAAAACCCTTGGAGTAGACCAATTCTATTTCTTTGGAACACTTCCTACTCAAGCCGCTCTGCAAATTTCAGCCAGTTCCCAGCAAGCGTACCCACAAAGCGTGAAGGAACACAAGCCTAAGAGGCCTCTCCTGGCCCTTGAAGTCTTGTGCCAGGTATTTTGTATTTGCAGCTTTACTGAAAGAAAAAGAATAGTTTTCTGACAAAGCCAAGATTTCCTGTTCTTCAATTCAAAAGCCCGAGGTCCAGAAATAGGCTTTGTTTGCACCGGAGTTGAAGGCATCTTGTGGGTATCGATTTCACATCTACTTTTACAGAACGTTTCGGTGCCAGCTGTATCAACCCTGAAGGGATAGCCTGCCCGTGGACGCGTTCACAATCACATACAAACACTTTTGAGAACTTGACTTTTCCAGGTCAAAAGGAGAGCTGATGTAACAGTTTGAACTAAGGGCTCCTTGTATAAAGTTCAGTGTCTGAAAAGAAGCAGCTCCCAAGAAGATCACCAATAGGACGTTTCAGGAAGAAATCTCCCAAGACAGACTATTGTGACGCTTGAACAGCACCACAGATACATGCCACATTTCTCAGAGCATTCTAGCCCCTACCCTAGAAAACCTGCACAAGTAAGAACGAAGATGCATTTGTCCAGGATCTCCAGCAGCCTCAGAGAAGTTACAGCCAGTGTGTAGGATGCTTCCCCAAAACACTGAACTCACCACTTTTTTTTACTGCCCACATGCTCTGATGATGCACAGCAAATCTGATGCATCCTTCACAGAGCAAAGCCTGAAGCTCTGGACTCAAGTGTGGATCTGCATTTCTGGCTGGAATTGCGTCAGCCAGAGCAGAAGCAGAAGGTGCAAAGCAGCTCTTATTTAAATTAAAGAAAAAGCCTTAAAGCAAGTAGGAAAACTCTACACACTTTTTCTCAGGAAAAGTCAGCCACACACTGCGTTAGATCCCATCTCCAGCATCGCTCCATCTTGGGGTTCTGGGAATATATTTGGGTGATGGAAGTCCATCATAATGCTCCCAAAAGTGGTTTAAAAGAAGAAAAAAAAAAAACTAGCAAATTTTGAGGCCCCTCTTCCATGCCCTGTGGTAGCCCTCAGGAGGTTGGTACCACAAGCTGAATTACTATCAGAGCCCCTTCACCTTAGAATTTTCTTCACAAAAATATTTATGAAGAAATGCCTGGTGAAGGTCTAACTTCCAGAGCTCACAGTCTGACATTGTTTCCGGATATCCCCTTACCTTTCTTCCTCAATGTTGAGGTTTACAGAGAGTAAACAGTCTCTTTACCTCAAGATACTAGTATTTCAGCCTTGACCAAATTACCTGGAGATCCCCCAAGTCCCCTCTACCTTGCCTACTCAGCAGCCCTGGACATCAGGCGGCACTCTGCACGGGAAACTGCACCGGCCAGTATGCTGGAGCAGTGAACACCAAGTTTTGAAACACTGCACACTCTCACAGGTCTCCCTGCACCCATGTCCTTCAAATCCTCACACCACACAGCTTCATGTAACCCACAGACAATGAGATAATGCTATAAATAGCGGCAGCGTGTCGTAGCTATCTGCCTCAGTAAATTCCACGGTGCGTAAGGCTCCGTGACTCAAGGCTAAACACCATTTCATTCCATCGTCATGGGGAAGCAGTTTAAAACAAGAAGTGAGACACTGCTTTTCCAGCTGTACCTAAAAGTTGTGCCCCTCTCATCTGTCTGCAAAAGACAGCTGAAGGACAGCAAGAAAGCTGCGAGCTGCTAGGGCCCCGTTACAGCCCGGGCTGCCTCTCCACCCCTCCGGTCTTGCAGATTCAGTAAACTCAAACTTCAGGGGATCCTTTTGGGCAGCTGTATTTTTGTTGTTGTTGTTGAACCAAAAAATCTAAAAGCTTTGGGGAAATCTTTTCCATGGATATACAGAGTCCAGACTGTGCTTCAAGGACAAAGCTTACATTGGAGGAAAAAAAAAAATTAAATAAATTGCTATCTCCCTAAGGAGCTGTACCCACGACCACTGTAATGATGCGCAAAAGAACCAACAAAGTTCCCACTAGAGCCACAATCTGTCTCCACTCCAAAAGGCAACGATTAAATATTTTCCATTTTTAAAGCCTCCTGCCTCACTTTTCTTCTAGCACAGCACCAAACACCGGTGTTACTCAATGCCCAGATCACAGGATAAGCACAAACAAGCGAGAACAATAAGACACGCTATTACCACGACATCTCAAACATAAATTTCAAACTACATTATAAACACTGTTACCTCCTGATCCATTTCTGAGCTGAATGCTCTAATTTACCTTCATTTGGGGTATGGAGGTGCGCCAGGCAGCCACAGTGGCATCACAAAACTAGAGAACCAGCCAAAGCCAGCCGCAGTGATAGCTGTGTTGGAGCGGAGGGCTCCAGCCTGCTTGGAGCTCTTCCCCTTTAGTGGATCAGAAGAGGCTTGCCCATACCTACTACCTGCTCATGTTTTGCAGGTGGAACTTGGGAATGCTATCCCTCCAGTCACTACATGAAGGAGGAACTCAGGGGAATGGTATTCCGGAGGAGCAGTGCCTACCTGCACTTCTGAAGATGAGCTGGCACACCAAACAAAAGCAGAGAGACGATCTACAAACACCCCAGAACAGTGATGCAAATGTCATTCACAGAATCACAGAATCATCTGGCTGGAAGAGACCCTTAAGATCATTGAGTCCAACCACCACCCTGCACTGCCAGGGTCCCTAAACCATGTCACTCAGTGCCACATCTACAGTGTCTTTCAAAACTTCCAGAGATGGAGACTCCACCACCTCCCTGGGAAGCCTATTCCAAGGCTCGACCACCCACTCTGTACAGACTTTTTCCTAATATCCAACCTAAATCTTCACTGGCACAACTTGAGGCTGTTTCCTCTCATCCTATCACTTGCTACATGGGAGAAGAGACCGACCCCAACCTCACTACATCCTCCTTTCAGGTAGAGAGTAATGAGGTCTCCTCTCAGCCTCCTTTTCTCCAGGCTGAACAACCCCAGTTCCCTCAGCCGCTTCTCATCAGAATTGCTCTCTAGATCCTCCACCAGCTTCATTGCCCTTCTCTGGACAATTCATTACTGAACCAACTGTTAAAAGCACACACCATGCACAAGCAGAACAACAAACTAGTGGTACCTGTGAGCAAAGAAACCTTAAGGAGCGGAAATGAAGCCAGCAATGCTTGTCCTTTACAACAGCTATCAAACTCTGACTTGATGGTTAAGGACTCCCTAAAGAAATTCCTCTGTCATAAACACTAAGGGCTTAAAAACACACAGAAGATAAACAGAGAAGGTAAACTTCAAGAACAGCACCGCTTGGCTGAAGTGGGTAGATCTGGGCTCAAAAATGTCATTGCCATGATGAAATCTCACTAACAGCTGCAAACAGTCACATCTCGTGGATGAAAATCACGTTGAGAATTCTCAAGGCAATGTCTTGGTTCCTAGTTCCACCTCTAACACAGGTGGAAGTCTTCAGAAGTCTTCACAGCTGATAGTGGGAACAATGACTTACCGCCACAGAAAAACATGAAGCTCGCTGTGATGAGCTTCATAATGTATGAAGCACAGCGGTATTTTATTTCTGACAAAATTTACTATAATTAAAGTAAATAGGAGTCAAATATAGAGAACTTTTACTCTGTTCTACCAATTAAGTGAAGCAAAATTACTAGGTGGGAATCTTAGGTGGACAAACTGGGCAGTTCCAGTTTTGAAGCTGGCACCAGAGACAAGACAACAACATTACAGGGCCAAAGACGTTCAGAAGTTAACGACCATACCAGTTCAGAGAAACAGCTTTACCACCAGTCACGTTTGCTCTCTATTCACTTGCTCAGCCTGGAATTCTACCAGCTGCTTCTCAGAAATAAGCACACCGGTTTTCTGAAGTAGCCTAGCTTGCACAACATTGTAAGTTAGAGGAAAATTACCTTCTTTTTCGCTTCTATTTCACAACTATTTAAGAAAATCCTCTAAAGTAATGTTATATGACGAATATCAAGAAAAGCTGGTTAAATACTGACCAACAAGCAGTTCTTGGTGGGATTATTACATTTATTATTATTCACCATCACCCACTCCCTAGAGGCTCATAAGTGTGTATCTTGACGTGAGTGCAGAAGGTCACCGACTTCTAAAGAGTAACAAATATAAAACTCTATAGAGAGTTTTTCAGCATCAATCAGGCATCCTCAGGCAGCACGAACAAAAACTTCACTAAGCCAGGAGAGACTGCTCCACATCAGCAACTTTCTGACAGCATCTGGTCTCATGGCTTCGGTTCAGAAACGCTGTGTTCCAGTAGTGCAGAAACCTCTGCAAGATTGGGGAGGAAAAAAAGCTGTAAATTTCCTTAATATGCTGCACTGCTACACTGAGCATTGTACATTGTTTTGTACGATGCACAAAACCAATTTTTTTTTTACTATTGAGTAATTAAAAAAAAATAAATCTGAGTTTTCATCAGGGTTCTCCACCACAGTGGACCTCACACTTTGTTGCCTTGTGTCGTGTTGCACTGCCTGGCATATCGAACAACGGCCGAGACCGTTAGCTTGAAAATGCAACGGTCTGAATAAGCGGGGATGTTTCCTCACCATCACCTGAGGCAGATGCACAACTAGCCTCAAATACAGGTCTGGCTTGGGGGGTTACTACGCAAAGGAGTTACGCCAGAATTAACACCCAGTGATTGAAAAAGGGGGGAAGTCTACAAAATGCTCAGCTAATCAGCTTAAACAAAGCCTCTAGAAGGTTTTTTTGTTCTTTACTTTTCTCCTAAGTGAATTGTTCTTAAATCCTGATTGCTAGAACTATTTTATGCCTTGATGTGGTGTTTAAAGAAAGCCACAATCCTGTACCCAAATCTCGTTTCATCCTCCAAATCATACCAGTTCGCTGGAAAATGAGCTACGGCCTCGGATTCCTCCGTTGAGTTTTTTTAAAAGCAGGAGCGGCCAGCCTAAGTGAGGTCAGGCTCCAGTGACCCATCAGAAAAGTACATGAAAGCAGGAGACAAATCTGGGTGATGCTCACTCATCTGTGTCAGCTCTTTAAAGAAAGAATTCCCCTTGTAAGACACAGGTACCTCTTATTCCGTGAAAGCATTTTTAAAGACAGAACAAGAAAAATCAAGAATAAAGAAAACCCTGAAGAGGAAATAAATGGGGAAGACAGAAAACTTCAGATGTCACTAACAGCCTCCCACAAAATGCCTTTTTTTCTCTAGATCAAAAACCTCTTCTTAACTGTTGACGGAAAACCAACAGCTCGCTTTGCAGAGTAATCCAAACTCGACTTCATGAAAACTGCTTAAAATGCTGTGTTAGACCTGAAAAAGAAACGTTTCTAAAAATACGTTACAAAATCTCTTATGTAATAACATAAAGCTCTCTTTTGAGAAAACCCTAGTTGTGCCGATTTCTCCAGACGAGGTATTCTTTGGACAGAGCCAAACCCACCTGGGCGATTGTCACTAACACATAATGTACCTGACGTCACTAGTGGTATCTCCTTAGAGGAACGCAGGCATCTGTGGGAGATGATATATCCACACTTAGGGCTTCAGCAAGTCTCAAATTCAACAACCCATTTCCTTTCTAATTAAGCCGCTTCGGCTCTCTTAGCTGTTAGAAACCAATCAATGCAGCAATTAGTAAGTTAGGTGTACCGTGACACGCAGGTACACCGTGACAGATCTGAAGATAAACTAGCATGCAGATACTGAACAAACAACTGTCCAAGAATCTAAATGAGATGGGTTTTAGCCCCCAGGAACCATCTGAGCCCTATTTCTGCACGTCTCCTTCCTGTGCAAGCTCTCTCACTCCTTGCCCTGAAGTCTCCAAACCCATCAGCTGCTTCCCCAAGTAAGACAAAGCAGTAGGTAGCGGGGAGAAAATGAAATTCCCTGGGAGTCTGTTTAGATGAGTTTGCCACCGAGGCACTTCTAAAGAAAATCTCTTGATCTGAGCTTGTACTGGTCTCAGACACCAAAATCACAACTTGAGGAACACAGGAAAAAAAATTCTCTCAGTGCGAGAGCTCGGGATAAAGCTTGCTGCTGAAATAGGTATCTTTTTTTAAGACTTGTGTAATACACCAGCAATATTTTAAAAATGGAGAATAATGTCTATATAGTCAGATTCAAATACTGACGATCTATTTTCTGACAGACATTGCATGAAAGGCCACCCATATCCTACCGAGATGACAACAGTCAAAGCACAAGTATATCACACCATTCAGTGTCATCACCCAAACCAGTTACTAGGTTTTGCAAGTAAAACACTCAGGGTGACTCAAGTTCAGGAAAAGAAGCATAAGCCACCACATTCAGAGGCCCAGGCAAGTAGAAATCATCATTCATGAGAAGACAGCGTAGCTGAAAGCCAGGAGGTTTCCATGATGGATGGAGGCTATCAGATAGCAGGAGCGGTGACCAAGCTAGCATACTAAAATAAGACACCAAGGCTCCAGAACAGCTTTCGGCTCCTTACCTCTTCAGCAGCTGAGAAACGTGAAGTGCCGAACCTCCAGCAAAAGAATCCAAAGCTTTCTTCAAAGTCTGAACCAAGCAGTGCCAAGAGTTCAGAGAAATTCTTGTCTACTGCTTGTCAGGTACGCAGGGTGTAACGACTATCAAAGAACCTCAAAAATGGGAAAAGAGGTGAGCACAGGTCTTCCCCTCTTCCCCTTCCTTTCACTCCACAGTTAACATCAGTATTTCCTACCTCTCACGGCAATTTTATCTCCAAGCAGGATAGCTACAGCAAAGACATTTCTTGTACTTTAACAGGATTTGGCACAACTGTTTTGGGCTTTCTAGAAGTTACTGAAGAAAGTGTTTTTCTAACCACCAAAGAAGATACCTCAAGCACCAGAACTGTTCAGACACTGTAGGCTAGAAAAGACCAATTCTCAAATAATCCTTTCTGATGGAAAAAGAGATACATTTCAAATTACCTAACATTATCCACCCAACCCAAGTGATCAACCAAGCAGAGAGGTTTCCTCTACAGAGTTAGGAGATTTTTAGTATCTTGTGCAATATCCAATATATGCTAAAACCCCATGACTACCAACATTCTAACAAAGACGGTATGTTCTCATTATTTCAGCAGCTATCGAGTCTCTAATGACCCCAGAGATTAACTGCAGATCCTGTCAGCACCTTGCCCTAACTTGAAGACAGATAGATACCGCTGGTCACTCACAGACATGGACCTGAAACAAATTACCAGCTATAAAAATGGAATAAATACTGGTGCCATTCCTTCTATTTTTCAACGAATAGCAATCTGATTTTCTCTTGCCATTCTAAGTTAAGCTATGCCAGTTTCTGATGTCTCAGAAAACCCGTCAAACAATACATGTTAAAGTTAGAAAGCGCATCCCATTTAATTATGATGTTGAGACAGCATGAGCTTCAAAACAGAAAGAGGAGTAACCTCCTGAGATGTTCGTCTAAAATAAGATGAAAGTTGCCATAAGAATGCATTCCAACTTCTAAAGACATCTAATTTCTATGTAGGAATCAAATTTAAAGTTCCATGTATTTGAAAGTACTCTAAACAATCTGTCCCAAACTCTTGGGCTACAAACAGCCTGCGAATCTGTGTGCACCAGACCTATGAGCAAATATTTCTCTTTGAGCGTACGGCTGGCAACTCTGAACAGCCCAAACACCTCAGAAACTAATTCACCCTCCAATTATTCAGCACTTCACAGAGGTAATTAATCTCCAGTTGGATTATCCTGCTGACGCTCAGAAAGCTCAGAGGAATGGAAAATCCAGTGGCATTTTCAGAACATCTCTTACCCCATATTTATGCAATTATTCGGTAGTAAATACGCTGTTATATAGAAAACGAAATAGTCACGGAAGCTGGTTCCTCATGGGTAGGTATCTCTGACCTTCCTCCAGCACCACAATGCAATGAGCCAAACTCATCGTCCAGCACAACCACGGGTTACTTCTGCTCACTCACGCAGTCCCAGCTACCGGCAACAAAGAGAGCAACGCCAGGCTCTCAACCGCCTCTTCCCGCAGCAAAGGTGTAGGAGCTCAGCAGCACTAAGGCCTTCCACCCTCCTACGGAAACTGGATTATACGCTCAAGAACTGAGGAAGAGACCTCAACCACGAGCCTGACGCCTCCAAAAAAGCAAGCAAAAACCCCCCACCCACAGCAGCGCTGTATTTCATTTGGGCTTAACTAGCTTCACTCGCATTTTGTAGAGACAGTAGCAGACGTGGCCACGCGCAAAACCCGAGTTCTTTCTTTAAGCTCAATTCTAAGCGTAAATGCTGGAATTAAGACACCAAAACAGCGTGTAGAGCACTCTTCAGTTTATTCTTGATTTCTTTTTCCCCTGCAACCTATAAAAAATAACCCAGTACTAAGAGCAGGTTACTAAAATTTCAGGCAACCCATTGAAAGTGTTGTCCATTTTAGGTTTGCTGTTTTAAAACTGATCTTTAAGTGAAAGATGGTCCAGTTGTTAGTAGAAAATTAACAGTTTTACTGCGTTATCACAGAAAATTCTCACATGATCCAAACTTTCAGAAAGCTACAGAGATTCCTATGCTCTATTGCTAACACCAGCCACGTTCTTAAAGCATGAACAAAGTCCCTTCAGTTCTAATTGTGCAGAGTGGAGAAAAATCCCACATTCTTCTAGACCGGGAAAGAG
>NW_010418864.1:10732-12441 GCF_000710305.1 Buceros rhinoceros silvestris
TCTGTGCATTCCTCGAATGACGCTTTTACAGAAGGCAAATACTGTTTTTAACTTCACATAAAACCTTTCAGAGTGCCTTCTACCCAACTTTCCCCCTTCCTCTCAAGCTGCAAGACAAGCAAGCAGTTCAAGATGTTCGCAGATGTTCAACTTAGCACCACCCAAGTCCTTTGGAGGGCTTTTGCCAAAAACTGCCCACAACACTAACAGAAACCTCAATTGTTTCATGCTGACCTGAAAATAAATAAAAATCCTGACATCCTCTTCTCAGTGTTAACATTTCTTATTAGTTTCAAATAACTCACTTCGGCTGCAAGCGTAGTTGTAAGGCAAAAGCTTCTCACTGTTTGCTGGCCCATGCTCACCAGCATCAAGCAGGTGGAGCACTGGGGAGACCAGCTTGCTCTCCACCAGACTCAACTTTAACCCAGCTTCCCTGAAAGCCAAGGGTTATAGAAACCAGCGATTTGAGGAAAGGGAACCCTGGAATTAGCCGTACTTACAGTGCTGAAGCATCTGCAAGTTCTCAGCAAACCCCTGGGATGGATCTAGAGAAGAGTAAGTCTGTGTGCAAAATTAAAGCAGTTTAATACAGCCAAAACCTGGTGTAAGCGATGCCATCCTCCTCAACTGACAACATCTATTTACTAGTGGTGAAAAAATTACTCATGCGTTAATGGCAGTGTGAGCCTTTCATGCCATTGCCGCAGCTGTGAGTGGCTGAATTCTGGAAAAAAAAAACCAAAACAAAACTAAGCAAAAATGCTACTGCAGCAGATGTTGAGAACACACAGTACTTGCCTACGACTGAGTCACAAGGCCTGGGGGTCTCACCAGGCAGTTTTTCTCCTACGCGAAGGCGTCGAGACATACCAGCACAGGGTGAAACTGTGACCAAACAAGCCTAGTCACAGCTGAGGTCCAAAGAACAGACCCATTAGACCTGCTTACAGCCTGCCTCACCATGACAAGTACCAGCTCTTCCAACCAGATTCAAGTGACATAAGAAAGCCATCACTTGTGACAGCACAAAAAACAACTTTCACGATTTTGCCACTTGAAATGAATACAGTTTTAAGCAGTTTTATAGTATAAATGAGTATTAATGGAAGAAATGCAAAAGTAGTCCATAATTGAGATAACACTACTTCCTATCCCCAAACCTCCCCCTTCCCAATCCCCAAATACAAGGTCTGCAAGTGAATCCTCCAGCCTGGATTGCAGAGATAAGGAACTTGGGCAAATGGATGATCACCACAAAATTAACTTGTTTGAAGACACTAAAGCGAAAAACCACAGCACTGAGGGAAGCATTTTCTTTTCTTTGAATGCTACTAACTGAAGGCTGCCAAAACAGATAACGCATGGCTTGCATTGGACAAGAAATATTCAATATCCATTGAAGCTGGAGCTGTTTGAAGAAGTTTCAAAAAAGTTTTCTGGAAGTTAGAGAGACCAAAAGCATCCAAAGGAACATCAGACTGATTCAAACAGAGTATCGTATCGCAGCGTCAAGCTTCCTGCCATGGCAAGAGCAGATCTCTGTCCTCATGGATGGCCAGCAACATGACCCAAGTAGGTACCTGTGATGGGTTAGCAAAAGATCTCCTTTTCAGGAGAATTTGCTTTAACCAGCCAATTATATTCCCTCCCACGTGACGTCAGCTGCATCTCCAGCTTTTCACTGGTTAAAAGTTCTCGCGGGTCTG
>NW_010418865.1:0-227 GCF_000710305.1 Buceros rhinoceros silvestris
CAGGGGAAGGAACAGACCCCGGCTCCCGATGGGCGACAACCGCAGCCATGACAAGAGCACGGAAGCGCTGCTGGACACGGGGGGGTCCCACGACCCCCCGTACCTCGCACCCCGAGATGTCCCCAGAGGACCCACCCGCCACCCTGGGCAGAGGGGTGGACACCAAGGAGGGGTCACAGCCCAGGCCGAGCCGGGAGGCCACTGCGGTGGGGACAGCTGCAGGGGCT
>NW_010418865.1:559-921 GCF_000710305.1 Buceros rhinoceros silvestris
CCCGCCCCAGCAGCGGTCGCCGCTCGGGTGCCGACAAAGCCCGGAGAAGAGCAGCAGAAATCCCAGCCAACCGCGGCCACATCATCTGGGCAGCGGGGAGAGGGAAGAAAGATGACTTGTGTTTGCAAAACAACCAGGAGAAAGCTGTTTGTCAGCAACGGGGAAAAAATACCAAGTATCAAAACCCTTGTGCCAGCTGCTGCCTTGGGTAATGCACCCACCTCCCAGTGCTGACCAGTGACCGCTCACCCCACTCACAGCCGGGATTATCTGCTCCCACCCAGAACCCCCCGTAACAAACCTAAACCCACATCACTTGAAACAAAACCCATAAATTCTCATTTACCGCGTTGTTGCCTCCA
>NW_010418866.1:0-238 GCF_000710305.1 Buceros rhinoceros silvestris
CGCCGCGCACGACTCCCGCAACACGGGGACGCGCCGCGCACCACTGCTGCGCGGAGACGCGCTTTGCACGAGTGCCGCGGCACGGGGGCACACAGGGCACGACACGCAACGCTGCGTGACGCAGGGCATTGCACGACGTTGCGTGATGACGTTGCGTGATGTGTGTTGCAAGACGTGCACTGCACGAACCGCGTGGAGTGATGCGCGGTGTTGCGTGACACGTGACGCGGAGCGGCGT
>NW_010418866.1:524-797 GCF_000710305.1 Buceros rhinoceros silvestris
CGTGTCGCATGGTGTTGTGACACACCACACCGCGCGACGCACGTTGCGTGACACGTTGCACGATGTTCCATGACATGCACTGTTGCGTGCTGCATGTCGTGTGACGAGTGACACACGATGTTGCGTGTTGCACGATGCCCCGTGACACGCGCTGCGTGACGAGGGACACACGATGTTGCACGTTGCTGCGTGACACGCGCTGCGTGTCGCCCGAGGGACCGCGGCAGGAGGCGGAGCGCGCGGGGGGCGGCGGGGCCAGCCCCGACAAACGCA
>NW_010418867.1:0-9880 GCF_000710305.1 Buceros rhinoceros silvestris
CAGGCTGTAAATTCTGTGGGGAAGGGGAGCCCGGTGCTCTGCGGGCGCTCATGGCTGTGTACCAGAGGGGTTCCGCTCCCAGCGGACAGGAGTGAACGGAACAAGCGGTTTCTGGTGTGCAGTGACACGCACAACTGTAAAAGCTTTGGGCCCAGGCGCTAGGAGGACGTTGGGTCGTTTCTCGCTACATAGCCCAGAGCCCCCGGGGATCAGGCCTGTGGGAGAAGACCGGGAGAGGGCCCTAAGCCCTGGCCGGGCAGAGCTGTGACCCTGCTGGCTTCTCCGAAAGCACTGGGCAGCAGTAAATCCTTCCTCCTCTTGCAGGAGATGACCTAGGTCCTTGAGGTGGCCGTGCCACTGCTCCATAGCCCCAGGACAGCAGGTCGGGCCCAGGCTAGTCACCGGTTTGCAGGGATCTACTTTCACGAAAAGCAGTAGGTGTTTGGTCAGTATTTCTTGGCCTCGACAGGCCTTTAGGAAAAAGCAGTCAAGTCCTGTCTGGTGAGTCTCCAATTTCCTGCCCTGCATGAGGCTGCTGTCACCCCGCTGCCGGAGCTCCTCCATCAGCCCCAGGAGCCTGGCCTGGGATCCCATACTGCGTGGCAGAGAGGGACAGCCCTGGTCCATCAGCCTGGCAGCACCAGTGTTTCCCAGCTGTTGTTTCCCTTGCTTCAGAGGAGCACAGCTGGGGTGTCCCTTCAGAACAAGGACCTGTATTCCCCACCTACCACTGTCCCAAGTCCATCTGTCACATTCAGAGCAGGACTTCTTTTCCCATGGACACGGGAGAAGGCCTGTCTTTTGCGATAACTAGGACTGAAATTGCCTCTGCACGAAAGACGAGACAGAGCAGTGCTTCATCTGTGCGGGGGACTCCCCTGCTTTGTGCCGGCTGAAGCTCATCCACTCCGCAGGGCGGCTGGGTCCTGGCAAGGCTGTGACTTTTGTAGCTGCAGGGATTTTCTCTACAGACGTAGTGAAGCAGCACGCATGTTAAATCTGCCCGTTGGTAACTCCAAACGCCTGGTGCTGTGTAGCAAGGCTGGGTGTGGGGTTTATGTCCATGCGTTGCCTTTTGCAGCCACCTAGGAGAAGTACCGGTGGTTGTTTTGAACAGGATTAATACTTGACAGGAGTTAATGCTACGGCCGGTGACCTGCTTGTAAAGGACCGTAGGAAATCTTCCTAGGTTTGGGCAAGGCTTGTAGTTGCTTTCTTTTTGCTCCTCTTCTAGCTGTGAGAGTACTAAATCTGTCTGGATGATCATTCCCCAAAGCCCCAAAGAAATCATGTGAACGCCTTTTCCTCAGAGTGTCGAAATAAGCCTGCGGTGATCTCAGGAGCTCACAGCAGTATCAGTTAACCGTGTCAAGGGCCCTCAAAGCTCCTGCAGCGTCTGAGTGGCCGTGGTTCATCCACTGCTGGACGTCTTCAGAGCAAGGCTCCAAACACCCTTGAAAGAAATAGAGCAGCAGAGCGTTTCAAAAGCCACTGGTGGCTCCTCTGGGCCACAGTATCTGCAGCAACTCTGAGTGAGACACCTAAAGGTAGAGAGAGTCCTTGGGGGTCCTGCAGCACCCAAAGAATTAAAAACTTCGAGGATTTTTAGTGCTGACGGCTGCCTGCTTCACCCCTGCCCCTGGGGCAGGAGCAGCAGAGAGTGCAGGGCTCTTCTTCTGCCGATGCTCAGCTGATTTCCCGCTGTACAACCACAGGTTTTCCGTCAGCTACTGCGTGAGACGGAACTCTCCGTAACTCAGACTGAGGCTTGAGGTGCAAGTGCCTCTCTAGGCCAGGCCAGGGCTGCACCCTCTGCCCAGCAACTGCAAGACCAGACCCGGCGGAAAGACACAGCTGACAGACCGCCATGTCCCGAGGGAGCTGGGCGCAACATGTTTCAGCTCTACCCTGGGACCCTGGGCAGGGGCTGGAGGCACCAGGTGAGGCAGATCAGGGCCATTAGGGACCTGACACCCACTTCAAGAGCAACACCTTCCTCCACCCCTGCATTACGCTTCCCTCTCTCCACAGCTGTAGCAGCTCAGGAACCAACTCGTACCCAGCATGGCCCCCCTTGAGGACTGTCTCGCTTGTCTGTGCACCCCCACGTCCTTCACAGGCAACCTGGAGCAGCGGAAGGGCTTCTTCTGTTCCTGGCTGGGGGTGCAGGGTGCCGTGCTCAGGGCGGTGAAGCACCCACGCGTGCCTCAGGGACCACAGCAATTGCCACCGAACGAACCGCAAAAGCAGCGAACGCAGGCCAGACCAGAGCCCCAGATGCGTTTTCTCAGCCCTCCCACTTGCCAGTTGGGCTGCTGCTTGACGACAGCCTAATGGTGTTGTAGCAGGTAAGCAGACACACAACTTTTTTGGCTTTGCTAGAACTGTGCGGTAAATGAAATCCTCTCTGTAAGATGTGCCGCCTCCCCTCTGTAAGCTGGATACTGGGGGAAGCTGCTGGTGAGTCTGTAATTGCTAAACCCAGTGTGTGCGTTCACATACACGCTGAAGAAATGTTTGGGGAGACAGTAAACCGAAGTCTTCTTGACTAGAACTTGAGTGTTTGAATTTGTCCTCTCAAATACTGGAGATGAGAGAGAAAACCAAAACTGAAACAGGAGAAGAGGGTTCAGAAATGTCCCTTGAAAAGATAGGAGGAGCTTTCTTCTCCGCACTCCTGAACTGAGGAGGCTGCCCTCGCCAGTCGGTTTCTGTTTGTCCTTACTGCTGACCCATGACAAACACTTACCCTGACCACTTATTTATTCTGCGGTTGTCATTTAGGTCAGAACCTTGTAGCAATGAGTTTCCCAGACTAATTGCCCTGTGCAGGGAGAAAGGGATGATAAATGGGAGTTTTGAATTTTCTGGTTTTTCCTTGTCTGAGTGGGCATGTCTTGCAATAAAAGATTAATGGAAAATCATAATTTATTCTTGCTCTCTGTTTATTATATTTCTTTGAGAATCTCTTCCTTGCCCTATCACTTGGGTAGAGACTGGGCTCCTCTAATCACATCACCTGAGCTGATCAGCTATCATCTCTTCCTTTTGCAATGAAGAACCTCCAGGTGAACACAAGGCACCCCTTGAGTGTAAATTTTATTTCTGTGGTGACTTTATGCTGTTTTTCACCATATCCCGTTCCCTTTCTCAGGTACAATAGCAATGTGCTGCTGGTTTGGGCCATTACAGCACACTGAACAGTATTACAGTAGTTTCAAAAGTTGGGATTTAGGCATTTCCAGTGTGTCGTTAACGATTCGTGTGTAAATGCTGGTTTATAACTTCTCCTTCACTGCAGCTGGTTTTCTTTCATTTCTTCAGCAACGTGGTTGTCCCCAATACCCTCTTCAGTATTTGGAGAATACACGAAGTATCTCATACTAACATTATTTCATGCAGTAAACATAATTTTTATGGATGAGATTTTCTCTTAGTCTAGTCAAAGTCTCCCGAGAACTCCTACAGGGCAGAATTTTTGGCTCCGTGCTGTTCCGTTTGTGCATTTCTTTAACGTTGCCATTGTGCAGAAATTTAACTCCAGCTGCCTAGTTGGGGTGAAGACATGCAGGTTCCTTTTTCCATCTGAACTGACACCAGGGAAGCAATTTCTGGCTTGATTGGGTGTTGACCGTGCCTTCCAGGCTGGTTGCTTGAAGATGACCTGTACTCAGATTGTGAGGAAACAGAGCTGGCCCCCGCTGCTTTCTGAAGGATGCTCTGGACTCCGCGCTGCTCAGGGCAGCAGCCTGCTCTCACAGCGCAGGGCTTTCAGTTGGTTGTGGTTCCCAGTTCCCTTTCAGGTACCTTCCTGTTCTGGATGGGTGAACCCGGGCCTGTCTTTTGTAGGTCCCGAATGGGGTTAAGAGGAGGGGTCAGGTGTGCCTCGGTAAGCCCGGGAGAGATGGGAGTCTCGGAGAGAAGGATTGGAAAAGGGGAAAGCAAAATGCAGCTGGGAGCTGATCTGTAGCTGCTACTGGTGGAAGCGTTCTCTCGCTCAGCTGCTGCCTGCCTGAAGGACAGGACTGGGACTGAGTCAGCACCAGGGGCCTTTTCCCGTGGAGGCTTGGCCACAGAAAGAGGATTCGTTCGCCACCTGTTGGTTTGATTTCCTGTGAGCTACAGGTAGTCCTGAGCGGGTGGGTTCACTTGATTCTGACAAGCGAGTCGGTACGACTGGCTACTTGGAGGCTGCACACTGGGATTTTAGTTAATGCTACACCCTGTTAAGTCTGGAGTTGAAGCTTGGGAAGAAAAACTGTTTAATAAATCCCGCAAAGAAGTTCTGGAAGGTTGGGAGGTCAGTGATAGAAGTAATCCAATCAAGATTTACGCTTTCATTTTGTTCAAAATGTCATTTTGGGAATCAGCTTAAAAAATCAGCTACTTTGTTATCAGAACAGTTCAAGTACCGACCATTTTTTCCCTTAGTATTGGAATTTTTAACTTTTAAATTGTGCTTGAGGATATTTAGGGATTTTTTTTTTTTTGCATATTAAACAGTTGTTACCATAATGTTACATAAAAATGTGACACATAACACAGCATGATTTCTTGAGGCATATACAATGTTTGTCAAGCCTTTTAAGGAGAGAAGTCTACCAATCACGTTCTGTAACTATGAACTGTCTTGCATAAAATACCATAAGCGTTAAAACTTCTCCTTCCGTTAAAAGCTGGAGATGTAGGCAGTTGCCTCTCGTGAGGGACACGGCTGTGCCAAGGGCACAAATACTCTTCTTTAGGGATTTTTTTTTTTTTGCATATTAAACAGTTGTTACCATAATGTTACATAAAAATGTGACACATAACACAGCATGATTTCTTGAGGCATATACAATGTTTGTCAAGCCTTTTAAGGAGAGAAGTCTACCAATCACGTTCTGTAACTATGAACTGTCTTGCATAAAATACCATAAGCGTTAAAACTTCTCCTTCCGTTAAAAGCTGGAGATGTAGGCAGTTGCCTCTCGTGAGGGACACGGCTGTGCCAAGGGCACAAATACTCTTCTAAGAAGTCTTAGAAGGATACTCTGAGAAGTGTACTAGTGGAGTAGCATGACGTTGTTTTACCAGTACTTGCTTGATGTAGGAAAGTGTTTACAGCAAGTCAGAGTAAATCTTGAGAGGAGACTGAGATTATATTTCACTGTCCAGTCAGGTCTTGTCAGTCAGTACAGAGACATTAAATTCGTGCTGCTTTAAGTTAAAATGGGAATACACAGGAAATGGATTGGCTTGATTGTATTAGGGGAGCCTGCCTTCAGCCGCCCGCTGTGTTCATGGCTGCAGGGAACTATCTAGAGCTTAGGTGATTCCTATGTATTTGCTATTAGGTTTTTCTAGGCAGGGAGGAAGTTCCATCTTTTGATGTTATTCCCACTCTTTTTTTTCCTCCTTCCTTCCCTTCCTCCCCTCTGCTCCGACCACCCCAGGGAAGATAGCTCAGAAAAGACAGCCATCTTTAACCAAGGTCAATCAGCAGCTGCTGCTTAACCCCCTCTCGTAACGGGACCAATGGCAGAATTATGCCTCCAGGATGTTGCTGAGCATGGGAGTTCCTAGAGCAGCTTGTCTTTCGTAGCTCTTTGTTCAGGGCTGTCTTGGTATGTTCTCACTATGTCTCCTTACCCAAAAAATTTAGCTAGATCTGTTACAGCTGTAACTTTCACAAAGCAGTTCCCACAATGGAGAACTCTAGTGTTGATGAGCTGCTTACCCTGCTCAGGATTACCACTCGCGGTAAATTATTTTTCTCCAGCCTGTACGTAGGGTGTTCCTGTGATACAGTATACTATCACCTGTAACTTACAGGTGTGAGCAAAACTGATTTTTGTGCACATTCTACTTAAATGTGATGACTATTAATAAAAAAAGTGGCAAGTTGGTGTGTTACACTGGAAGAATATAACCTGCTAATTTACGGAGTTAAGTCAAGGGTGATAGCGGGGATTGTTACCACCTAGGTTTGCTTTGGTGTATCAGTTAAAACCTGTGATGCTCATGTAGTTTGGGTAAGGTTTTTAGAGAGGTGCCTTGTATTGTCAGAGCAGAATTGACTGTTTAAGTGAAGAATGCCTCAGCCTAGGAGGAAATGTGGTTAGTTTTGAGGATGTTCATTTGCAAGTGGGAAGACCTGGGCTCCTGTCCCTGCTTACTGGATTTTCTGAGCCTTGAATAATGTGTGTTCACTGCCAGACCTGCATGTTCTTGTCCTTGTACAATGGAGGCGTAACGGTACTTGTCTTTTGTTCAGTATATCACAAAGTTTAAATTTTAGCTTCCTTTTTAAAGTATATGGCTTGTAATAGTAGTTACTGGGCTTGGTTGTGCATCCTGTCTTTAAAGAGAACAATATTTTTGTAGCCCTTTATCAGCATAAGGTGATTAGGCCAAGACGTGGGCTGGTCTGTGTTTTCCAGTGTGTAGGCAGACAAGATCAGCAAATCAAACTGCTGGCTATAGAAACACCTTTTCTTATTTTCTCATTTAACTGTAAGTGAAACTAAAGGGCAATAACAAGAGAATTTATTTTTCTCTGCCGGCATTTGTTCTTCCATATGGACTACCATATTTTTGACAGGCTGCCTGAAGTTGTCCCAGATGTTTCTCACAGCAAAATACAGATGCATTAATATGAAGGCACATTTGAGGTGAAAACACAAGTGGTCTTTTGATGTGCTGGATCTGTTGAATTCAAGTAAGGTAAAAGAAGCTTTCATTCCATATGAGAAGAATATTTTTTAAAAAAAGGTAGCAGACAACTGCAGTGAAATAATCTGTTAAACATGAGGGACTGAAATTATCACCATACTGATTAAAAACGGAAGAGAAAAAGAAGCACTGGTCTCTTGAGATTTCAGTTAGCTTGGGCTGACTTTGAAGTACCTCTGGAAAACAGGTCTTATCCTTGTTTGACTTTGAACTGCACCAGAAATGTTACAAGAATAGCTTTGGATCAAAGAGTTCAGGAGCAGAGTTTAAATTTTAGGAGATTAATGACTGGATTTAAGATTCTGACAGTGTTTCGTTTCTGGTAGTGATCAGTATCTTGATTATTCTTTTGCTTACAATAAGGTAGTGTAACTTCACAGATGTGGGTGGTGTAATATAAAAAAAGGATACCAAGAGAGTCGAGTGGGAAATTTTTTTGAGTCTTTGGAACACATCAGTTGTTCATAGAAGCCGGTTGGTGGTCTAGCAGATATCTAAAATATTAATAGCTGTGAAAATAAACAACCCAACAGTTCACTTTTTACAGGCACTTTGTCTAGTTTCTACCCTTACCCTTTGCATGCAGTTGACCATTCGATCATTACGTGTTATCATTGTGGTTTTGTTAATTAGGCATTAGAAGTTACTGGATAGAGAAGAACTGGTGAGATTCATAACTTGATGACATACTTCATTTTATAGTGTGAGAAGCCAAAAATACATATGATGTCATCTGCAAACAGAAGCAGGTTGTAGAATATAGATTTGGCCTTTCCTCTTCCAGTGTCTACGCCTGTTATTCTGTTCTGCATTCGTTTGACATTAAAGCTTGAATTGGATTGGAAAACCTTTTCACTGGAGTTCATCAGTGTATGCTCTTAGGGCAGTTTACCTCTTGGTTTGCAGCGGGGTGTGTTCTTTCAGTGGGAGTACCAAGGGCTGCCTAATTAAGGAACAGCATACAGGTGAATGACCTGGATATTTTGTATGATGCAGCTGGAAATAAGCTTAAATATTTTTCATGCTTTACTGCATTAGCAAGCCGAGGAAATACTTCTGTGAGAATCTTTCATCTAAATCAGGAAAACGGATATGTATCAGTATTTGTTGGGATTTGATGTAGTGGTTTACACTAGGCGTAGGACAATAACAACATTTAGTGTAGAAAATGTCTGTCTGTGCAATGTCAGGATATTTTGTTCTACTGCATTGTACGTCTGTCTTTGAGATCTCTGTGTCACATCAGGAACTGGTGGCCTAGAAGTGCTAACAGCAGATCGTAAGAAATGACCTGCACCTGGGAATACAGTAGTCTTGTCTAATAAGAGCAGCAATAAAGTGGATTATAACATCATCAAAAATGAAAGGCTAGGATGAAAAAAAATGAAGCTAAAAGATAAAGCAAGTGTTATAATGGATTTAGGTAAGTCTGGTGTCAAAAGATTTATGTGACTAAAGTGGGGGAAAAAGAATCCCCGCAACTTGATTTCCTGCTCCCCCTACCCTGGGATTTCCATCAAAACCTGCAGTATGTTTCAAGTCACGTTTTCAAGTGCGAGGAGAGGCTGTGATTTGTGCTAAAGAAGGTTTTCTTTTCTTCACAAGAAAGAACTGTTAAACTTAAGTGGAAAGCCATCTACCCCTAGGCTGACAGCTTTTGCAGTTCATCAGTTGTGTATATGATGATTATAGTGCATTTGTTAAGGAAACGTAATGCATTTTTTTCACATGAAGGCTGGAAGGTTAATGAGAGGAATCCTGAAATTCACCTGAACAGGCTCTGTGCAAGTGAATTTGGTCTAGGATGGCGGACAAACGAGCTTATGTCAGTGCATCAAATCTCCGTATGGGCAAACGTGCATGCTCTCGACTTTAAAAGGGGGATTAAATTCCTAAATTAACTTCCTAAAGGCATATGGTATATGAAATGTTGAAAGCGGTGGCAGGTTTGTTTGAAGGAGCTGCTTTCCTTCACGTGTCTTTTGTGCGTATGGTATTTTGGTTTTGTTTTTCTCCTAAAAACCCAGAAGACTCATGCAGCATAGGGACTGTATGCAAACGTTTCTGTGTTTCAGGTCTCAAATGTGATCAGAGAAAACAGGAAAATAGTTTGAGGAATTCACATGGCAGCCTGAGGAGGATCTTTTTTCCAATAGAAGGGCCCACAGATCAGTATTTATCCATTTTGTGAGATCCCACTTGAAGAACTTGTTGATGACTTTTTGTGGGGCGTTGTCTAATTTCAGGACTTAGCTTACTTGGATTCTGCAGATGCTCAGCTTCTTGTTAGTTTTTGTCCCTACAAGAAGCAAAGAGCAGAGTTGTCATCATCATTTACTAACTGTGATGCTTTGAAAACAACTCTTGTTGCTATTTCCCTAAGCAATTCAATACTTGCATTGTCGAAATGTGTATGTTTTAAAGTCAAACGTTCTCCTGGCTGCATCAGAGGTGCTGAGTAACTGCATTAACCTTGGCATGCTTTGGCAACAGAAGGGAAAATAAAATCAATAAATGTCTTCTACACACTGATAAACTCTGAGGGCTCAAAGTGAGGTAGTTATGAGCTGTGGGAGATAATTCGAACAAGTGTATCTTTCTCTTCAAATTACTTAGTGCCACTTTAATGTTAGATACTTGTTTTAAATCATTTCTCTTTGAATGGTTCATACTGTTTGGGTTGGCATGGGGGGCTGTGTTGTTGACAGATCCACCAGTGTGTGTTTTCCTCTGTTATCTCCAAATCCTACACAGAGAACTTAAAATCACGCTCCATTTTGCTATAGTTGACTGTCCAAACATCTCTGCTTTTAGGAAGCTACCCTTTGTTTGAGCATCTGGACCATCCAATTTCCTGCAACCCCAGATTACTTTTTCCCTTGGTGGGTGACCTAGGTAAGCCTTTAAGGCTACATGCCGTGGGTCTGGTAGAGATAAGCAGTGAGGTGTTTTAATGTTTACTTGAACTGTATAATGGTGTGGTGAGACTCTGGGGTTCTTAGGTGTGGTGTCCAAGTGCCTGACGCTTGATATCTGCTTCGCTTAGCCCCAGAAGCTTTTTTTGCTATTCAGAGAGCGTGGAGGGGACCTTCTTCAGGGTTGCAGAGGCCTGAGCTTGCTCCAAACTGGCCAGGAGCTGTGTAATCACTCAGCACTAAGCCAGAGC
>NW_010418867.1:10040-13170 GCF_000710305.1 Buceros rhinoceros silvestris
GCTTGAGCTCTGTGATGACCAAGCCACGTTCAGGTCACTTAGAAGTGACCTAATAACCAGGATTGCTTCTCCTTTGCAGAATAACTTAGTGTGCATTAAAGTCCCTGGACAGTAGAATAGAAGGTTGAAAGTTGTACGAATGCTGAAGTCAGCCTAAACAGTGCTGTTACGGTCTGGTCCTGCTGCTTATGGTGTTCTCTTTCTTCTTTCCTTCCACTTTACAGCTACATGTGTAGTGCTCCTTGAAGGATGGTTAGCAAGTTTATCACATGGTTATGTACACACAACATTAAAGTTAACTCACTCAGCAGAGACTCTATCTTGAAGCTAAATATTTAATTCAGCTGCTAACAGCTGTGTGAATGTTTTATGGAATAATCTGAAATACTCTGAATACTGAAACTAGCCAAAGCTTTCCACAGCGTTTTTGAGAATGTAATTTATTTTTCCTATTTTTGATCAATTGGCAAGAACAAACCTCTAACCTGAAGGCTAAATTTAGTAAACTTCCCTTTGACTTCAGTGGAGCAGAGTTCTTATCCATCCAATGACTCTTTGATTTGCTAGTCTTTGATTTTTTTTTTTTTTTTTTATATTTGAGCTATTTGAATGGGTCTTTTAAGGAGCTGTGCTTGATTTCCATCTTTGACGTCAGTGGTGATTTTGCTTCCCAAAGGCTCTCTATATAGCATGTCTAACAAGAAAGGAGAAAAATTTAATCTATTTGAGGTTCACTTTATTGGCAATATTAGCCATCAATCTTAATAATATCATAACTCCAATTTTTGCACAAATTTAATAATATGAATACTTTCAGTCCCTTGGAACTGTTGCAAAACCAATTACAGAAATGTCAGAATTTCCATAGGAAGGTAACCTTCCTCTTAGCAGTAGCAGGTGAACAAAACAAACTGATAGTGATTAAAGTGTCAGCATATAATTGCTTTCTCTCCCAAATAAACCCTCAACTCCCAATAAATAATTAAAACAAGCCATGTTCTTCAGGATAGAACAGTTCAGTAGCTGTGATTAAAAAGTGCTAGGAGCCATTATTAGATTTTTTTTAATGATAAATTTTCTCTTATTGTCACATTGTCAGATTTTATTACCTTGCTATTCTATGGGGTATATTTTCTTTTCTCCAGGTTTACTGGGAAAAGCTTGTGTCACAGACTGTAATGAGATATATGCTCCATGATGATTTCACAAATGACCTGTGAATGATCTCGATTCCAGAAACAAACATGTGAATCTAGACCTAGAATGATAATTAAATTTTTCAAAGCAATGTCCCAAGAGCCATAATGTCTACCTAAAGCTTTGACATGTATATTAAAGAGTATCTTTCTTAATTTTTCTTCAGATTGTCTCTGGCTAATTGCTCACTGTTTGGTGGCTTAATAGACATCCAGTTTTAATAAATAACATAAACCCAAGGAGGTCCTAGGGAGAATTGTGTAGCTGTGAGAGTGGACTATGTCCTGCTTATTGGTAACAACGAAGCACCAACTAGATCAAAGATATTTCGACTTCCAGGATCGAGGGCCATTTTGTGGGACTGATTTCGGCTGGTTGTAGTCTTCTCTCTAAATGATAGACACTGTTGAAAACATACTTATTTTTTTTTCTCTAGAAAACATGGATCTTAAATTTTCATTTTCCGTAATTAAATCTTATCAGCTGATTAAATCTGCTGAGCAGGTACATCTCCTGAGCATTAAATGAAAAGTAAAATATTCTGTAAAGCATATGGTTAGCAAAAACTTGTTATTGCTTGGTCTCTATCAAATCTATTCTTAATGCTGTAGTATTTTGGCCGGTACACAGGGGCTTATTTTTAAATCTGGTTGTCAGACACGTACTGTCTTACATTACAAGGTCTAAATAATTTAAGACTTTAGTCTGGACATTTGAAGGAATGGAGTTTTAGATGTCTGGAGAATTTAAGACACGTTTTGAGAAATGTAAACACTGTTGAGGCTGGGCAGCTGCTGAGGAGGACTGCTTAGGATCGTAGTTTTGGACGTAAGCCACATGACACAGCTGATTCTGTAAGTACTCGACTGAAACAAAAGGTGATGTCACTGGAAGAGAGTGAGTTGCAGGTTCATAGCAAGCATTAGCTTTAGAAAGGAAGGAAGTGTTCTCAATGCATTTTAAGCCTTGGACAAGTGGGGAAGAAAATTCTTTGATGTCCAACTCAAATCTTTTTACTGTTATGAATAACTGCTTCTTTGGGAAAGATTTTGATTAGTTTGCTGGATGTAGTTCTCTACATCGTATAAATATTAAATGGGAGTTGCTCTGAAAAATTAATACTTAGATATCCAGATTTACAAAGGTGTGTAAGGAACAGAGAACCACAACATCTACCATCTTTTGCTATCTTTGTGAAGCTGTAAGCACGTCATCAATAAGCCTGGGGTGTAGTGGTCCTGTATAAATGTAACAAATATTTTTAAAACTAGCAAATGGGGCCAGTGTGTTGAAGAACCTCTCTGTAGGTAAAGGCTATTGCCTTCCTTTTCCAAGACCAGACCTGAGTACGTGTGCTTACTCATGGTAGTGCTTTCTCATTGAGTGCTTGCATCTTTTCATGTTGGTGGGATAAATTTAGTGTTCTGCTTGGAAATTCTTCGAGTTTCATTTAGTTTGGGGAAGTGAAGTGGATGTAAACAATCAATGCACAGCATATGATACCAATGACTCTACTTTTAAATCCCATCTTGCATATCATAGCATAGTTATATCTGCTGTTCTGAGAACCACAGATCAATTCCTTTTAAGTGTAAAGATTTGCTGAACACTGATAATGTAATAAACATAGAAAATTTTTTGTGCTAATAGCTGATGAACAACTAGTCATAGTTATTCAATATGACAACTTAGTTATTCAATAGCTAATGTTATCCTGATAGGTCACACTTAAGAAGTGTCTTGCTCTCTGGGAGTTGATCTCATTGGTAAAAATAAAACAATTTGGTAATCTGATAGACTCAATATTTTAATATTTTCTTCTGTCTGTAGTTATATTCTTTCATATAAAGCCTGATCTATGGCTTGTACGTTCCATCAGTTTTTGGAAGCTTGCACAAAGTATCCTGTTGAGGCCTACAGAGATGTTTCAGCA
>NW_010418867.1:13264-21999 GCF_000710305.1 Buceros rhinoceros silvestris
GGATGAGTGTCTGTGATTCACCTACACAAAACTGTTTTCCAGATCTTCGTTATTGCTGAAACAAATTACAGGGACTGACAGAATTCAACCATTCAGCAACATTAACCTGTTTTCCCATATGCTGATCTCACCTTGATGAAATCCCCGCTCTGTGTAGCAGGCTGTAAAAATGGCAGTGCCTTGCAGCATGCCCTCCAGGTCTGCTAATGAAATGTAATTCCCACTGGGGAACAGATGACAACTTGCTTCAAAACTAAAATATTCTTCAGAAGATTTAATTTATCCAATGTTTGGACTTTAGGGAAGCAAGGCAAGAAGGAGCCGAAAGAAGCTCTTAAATAATACAAGCATGTTGCTGATGTTTTAAATTCATTTCTACTAAAGCCAAACAGACCCAACTATTACTAATCTGGGGTGCTATTGCAGTTGCCCCGTTAGTGATACAGGCATAGGACCTGAATTTTCAGTTTGCAGCACCCGCGTTTGTCCCAACAGACCACGTCCGTAAACAGATGAACTGAAGGAGAAAACAGGAGAGGCAACCCTTGGATTGGGCAGTTGTACATTTCATTATTTTTTGAACTGCCTTGAAAGTCATGAATACCGCAAACACCAGAAGTGGATTATCTTTTTATTTTCTGTGTCTGCTTTTCGCCTTGGCAATCCTCTTTTCCTCTAACTTTTTTGCTGTCTTTATGTAATTTCACACACATACAAAGGCTTCTCCATATATAGCTTTCTGTCGTGCCCCAGCATTCGGAGGTTTGAGACTGTTTCTGAAGATGTGGGCGTATAGGAACTTTGAAGGCTTGCGCAAAATAAAAGGAGTTGCCACATCATTGCCAATGCTGGGGGTTTTTTTTGGGTTTTTTTGAGTGATGCATTTTCTGATCCAAAGAGACTATTGTGCAGTCTGTGAATCTGATACATGGATTTATACTTTTAAATGTTTACCCCTTTCTAAACCTATGTGACTGCATAAAAGGTCTTTCTGACAGCTTGCTTTCAAAAGTTACGACCTGTGTCTTTGTAGGACATTTTCTAAACGAGTATGTGCTGTAGCATTACGTGCATGATCTGCTCAGATGACCTTGACCTCTTTATCTGACTGTACGCGTCTGTCTGAAGAATTTTACTCTGAAAGGCTGAAATATAATATTTGGAGCACTCTCCATGTAAATGTGTAATAATCTTGTGAGTTACTAACCACTGCCATAAAATCATTTCTTAATAAGAACTTAAAAAAAAAATCATTGCTCAAAGACAATTTATCTAATCTTGAAAATTAGCTGCCAAGTCTTCAAGTCATATGGAATTACATTCTTCATATGTTTCTCTTCGCCTGGGTCATCTTTGGCGCTCATTTCTCAGTTCCATCCCACATATTTTTATAACTCTAGCAGAACGCCCAAGCTGTAATTTTTATCTGTGCTCTGTCTTTCCTTTTTTCCCCTCCTCCATCTGACAATTATCACACCTACTGACATGTAATTTTACTCTCTTAACAGTTGTGATTAAATTCACAATTTCAGTAGACTCCCACTGAAATCACCTTAATCTTGACATCGCAAATGCGGCTTCTGTGGTGAAGTTCTTGCTGCTAATTGAGCTGTTGCATGACTTTTGGTGGTGGAGAATGGCTGCAGTTGTCTGGGGACAGGGAATTCTCCGGGGAGCGTGAAGGGTGCTGGGGACGTGCATGGCTGAGGTCAGCCAGCTCTTGTGGTTGGGTGTAATTTAAGGTTTGGTCCCAAACTGAGTTTGCACTGTGTTTCCCAGCCCAGCCTGATGCACCTGTGCTAGCTCGGGGCTCCCAGAGAAGTAGCAGTTACGGGGTCTCGCATGGCTGTACAACTCTCTTGTACCTGCACCGAAATCCAAGCTGATGTGAATTCAGAGGGTTTTGTGTCTGAGGTAACTGTATTAAATGCAATGTTCAGCTGTGGCAGTCACATCTTTGTACCACAGGCATAGTCACTCACATAAACCCCGCCTCCTGGGAGGCAAAGATAGTTTAAGATTATTCATACCTTGTATTCTGCCTCAGTAGTTCTGTCTAAGAACCTGTAACTCAAGAAAGCACTTTTTTCCTGATCAAATCCTTCTCGGTTTGTAACCATCTGTCACTCTCTGCTCTTAGTTATGTGAGTAGGTTAACACAGATGTGCATTTCCTCTCAAAAAAAAAAAAAAATTGTTCCTGAAATTATGGTTATTCATATCTTGTATTCTGCCTCAGTAGTTCTGTCTAAGAACCTGTAACTCAAGAAAGCACTTTTTTCCTGATCAAATCCTTCTCGGTTTGTAACCATCTGTCACTCTCTGCTCTTAGTTATGTGAGTAGGTTAACACAGATGTGCATTTCCTCTCAAAAAAAAAAAAAAATTGTTCCTGAAATTATGGAGCTGTGTTACTGAGACAGGGTGCCAAAGCAAGCTCTGCTGAGAAGCCCTGAAAAAGGCTGTGGCTGTGGATTCTGGACTAGCTCTGTCTGGCTCAGGTTGTAGGTGCTACAGCCATCTGTGTAGACACACAGGTCTATGCAGCAGCATAAGTACAGGTTTTCTGTGCACCAGTCAGGCAACAGATCTTTAGTCACTGGAGGGCAAAAAACTTAGCCAAGGATTTCATAGCTTGTCCCTCAGCATATTATTTGCAGAAAAAGGCTCTAAGTGATGGATTTACACTGGAAGAAATCACAATACAGTCTGGTAATGACAAATGAGTTGTGGGAAATAGGCGTGGCATCTTTTTCACTCGCTACTGATGTAAAATGTGTGCTCTGATAGTTGTGAAATGATTATTTGTACATGAATGTGTACTGGTACACATTCCTCTTTAACATCTCGTGGATGGGAAGCTTAGGAAGTGTTAAAGCTAGCAATGTTCTTGTTGCCAGTTACTTTGGCTGCCGACTCCAGCTCCGATTCTGAGTAGACAGAGCCAATTAGCGGGATTTCCCGTCCTGGTGCTGGATGTAAGTGATTTCCAACAGAGAACAACTTAGAGTGGTTCCTGCAGGATCAACCAATTACCAACTTCCCCTCAGCAAATCTGGTAGCACTGCTTCAAGAGCCGTGCTAAGCTGGAAGCTGTTCTCACCTGCTATTGCATGTCTTTGTTTTACAGGTTTTTACACATTTCAGAGATGCTGGTAACTGCGACTAGGAAAGTAATGCTGTGATTGTGGTTTCAGACGCTGTTTCAGCAATGCACTCTCTTGGTAGATTGATCATAGCACACTGGTAGGTCAAGAAAGCAGGGGCTCTATCTAGAGAAAAAGACGGGTGTGCATTCATTATGTGTATGTTCTTTCCGTCGTGTCTGCCCTGTTAAAATTAGACTGACAGTAAATGTGCTTTGTGGCTACAATCTTATAAAGCTTACACAAGTAGTGTTTACTCATTCTAATAATCCTACCCAAGTGGCTTCGTTTTCTTGTTTGTTGTTTGCTTGGTGTTCTGAAGCGATGTTTGCTTTCATTCAGAGTAACTTACTGTAAATTATTTGTGGTTTACTCCTGGATCCATTCTTTATTGCGCGTCTTTGTTTTAACGGTGAAAACAGACTTAGTGTGAAAAAGGATCGTTCCTGTAATAATGATTTGCTCGCATGAATACACTGTATAAGATCCTCTTAAAAGAGCGTGACAGTTCAGTAGGGTCATTAGTAGTGTAAAGGCTACAGCATCTTTATGTTTAGAGGAAAGAAGTAGTATGAAATACACAGCGATTAAAAAATATTATGTTTGATGGAAACTTACAGCTGTTGTTGCTCAAGAGTTAACATTTTAAGTCCCAACATCATGAAATAAATTTTATTTTCTATTAATACATGAAATATTTTTCCTGAATTGTGCTCAGGCACAAATTTTGCTGTTTTTGTTTATTCTTCCATTCCTACTAGATTGTCCAAAAATAGTTTTACTACATTAGGTAAAAAACCTTAAAAATTGGTTCACTGCTTTGGTTTACTCTTTTTGTTCACTTTTGTCAAGCCTGGAGCATTCCTTTCAACATGGTAGCTACTGCCCAGCATAATATTTACTTAAAGTGCAGCAAAGCTAGAGATGCATGTGCTGCTTAATTAAATCACTGTGGTCAGTGCTTTAATAGAAAGTAAAAGGAATATTTGTATCTTCAGAGGCTGCTATTGCTTTAACTATTCTAGATTATTAAAATAGCCAAGTCAATATTGCTCAATTAATTTTAGTAATAAGTTCAGTGGTCTGGAAGCAGTATCTTTTTATTTATTTATTAGGGTCATGCTCATATATATATATATAAAATACTTACTGAACCTAGAGCAGCTTTTGGCAGTTTGAAAATAATTGTTAATTAACTTCTCTGTTTAAATTCCTGCAAGCTAAACTGTAGCTGATGAGTTATCATGCTAAAAACAATAAATCCTGAAGCTATTTCATAAACATAGTAATTTAACCTAAATTAGATGCTCCATCAATGGAGATAAATCAATTCTTTAATACCGTATTTCTGTAGCATTATTTTGTTCAGCAATACCTCAGTATTTGTATATACACATCTATAATTATGGGAAGTGGAGAATCAGAAATGGGATGGGAAGTCCTGGTGTACATATGGGTCTTCACAGAAATGGAGGTGTCCACTGACTTAGCCCTCCGATTGTGAAACAGGCTCTGGTGCACTGCCACTGTTCTGTATCTTTTAAAATACTTTGCAAAATAACTGAAGTACTTCTTTTGGTTTGCTCACTTTTTAAATCTCTGTGTTATTTATATTTAACATTGTGCTTGGGCTGAGAAGAGAATTTCTCAGTCTGATGTGACTTACTGGAGTTATTTGCAGGGGATTGTAATAATAGCATTGAACATATTTCCCCCAAAGGATAAGAACAGTACTTACCTGTTGTAGAGTTTAATTGAATGCTTAATTTATTCTTCAGAAAGCAGTCTGTTCTCTCCAGAGGACTCCTGGTTGAAGTTTAAAAAGTACTTTTTGTTCTCTGATCTCAGAGAACAAATAGCTGCACGGTGGCTGTTCAGATGGGAACAGCTGTTCCCATCCTTTCAAAGTCTGAACTATGCTCCTTTTTCTCCCAGGAGGAAGAGGGGAAAAAAGGAGATCCTGACCGCTTCATAGTATTGACCACTCGGGAATCTCATTCTGAGTGGAGAAGGTTCTGCATTTAGGAAAAGAGGACTGAAAGATGTGCTTGGTACCATTGACAGCATAGTCTTTGCACACAAAAACGCAAAGACAAGAATCTGAAAGCTGAGTCTGGGGAAACGTGTTTTTGTACAAAGCTGACAGTGTATTATCTCCAGACACGCAGTGGTGTCAAAGTGTGCCTGTTCAGATTCATTGAGAAGAATGGCATGTGGAAAGAATGGCGCGTTTTCTCAGGAATCTGTGAATCACTTTCTACGAGTAACTGAGAATTCCTGCTTTGTGCTGCTATTTAAAATGTTGTTTTAGAGAAGACAAGCTAAATTTTAATAGCAGAGTTTTATTTTCATCATTTTAGAAGTGACATAGAAATGGTTCTTTTTTCGTCAGCTGTTTTTATTGAGCTAGTATGGGACTACGCAGCTCAAAATTTGGAAAGGACCTGAACCTCAGGTGTGAAACTGTATTTGGTGGGATCTAAGAAAAATGATTCTACTTGCATGGACAGAAGTGATAACAATTTGATATAACTTGGAATATTTGAGCCCCAGGTAAATATACTTCTGTTTCTCTTATTGGTCAGATGAGTGTACTAGGAGGTGATTTGAAGTGGACTCTGTTAGCAGTACATTGCAGCTGGAGAAAGTACTGTGTGTCCGACAACATAGTGAACGATGACGAGACTGATTTCAGGAGTTTCCAGTAAAATATAAAACCTGACTTACTGTTTCTTTCACTGTCCTTCAGCTTCTCATTCATTGCAAACCTGCTTGCGTGAGATGCAAGGGACAAAAAACTTATCACTGCAATCAATTTTTTTTTTTTTGCTGATGGACTGCTGTGGAGGTCTTCTCACTTGAGGATATTGTGTCACTCATCAGTTGGCCAAGTTACTAAATTCTGCCTGTTCCATTGGAGTTTGTTTTGCTGGAGCTGTTTGCCTGGGGTGTATTATTGTTCTTACAACAGTTAGTAATCTGAAAACTTGGAGTTTGGGAGGGGGGTGTGTGTGATTAGTCTGTGGAAGATGAATTACATACTTCTGATGAAGACTTGGTCTCTGTCCCAAGACTGCTAAAAATGTAAGTGAAAGCGTGAGTGGCAAGGTGGAAGAAAATGGAACAGCAGAGATGTAAATTAATGCGCCAAGATACTGATGGAATAACACATGCACAGAGGTATAAGGATTATCCTTTGTGTACTATTATCAGCTAGGTTGCTACTTCCAGACAGTAAGTATTTTTAAATGCAGTTTGGTGTATTTTACCGAAAAGAAATGCGTGTTCCCTGAGAGACTTGCATTTTTGCTTGCTAATCCGTCTCAAAGTGCAGAAATTAAAAAATACTCTTTGGTGGTTGTTTTGCTAGAGCAGTATCAGTATGTTCCTGCTGCTCACTTAGGGACCGATGGGCTCTGTTAAACTTTCTGGGAAGACCCTATGGTTGGAAAGCATTGTAGTGTGAGGCTGAGGTCCAGCACTCTGCCGGGTGGCTTACACATCTCTAAAGTCAGTTCTGGCTGCTGGTGTCTGATGGTCACTCCCTGCAGCAGGGAACGTCTGCCTAGAAGTGAATAATGTCCAAAACTTTCCTCAGTAGAGGGAGATGAGATGGAGGCATGGAATCCAATCACTATAAGCCAAAAATGGTGACCGTTGTACCTGCTGAGACAAAACATTTCCTTGTAGATCTTTGCTTACGTATTTTCAGTGCAATTTTTCAGACAATAATGGATAAAAACCATTTTTAATTTTCAATAACATGAGGGTGTTTATATAAATCTTTTATGAAGATTACTGTGTAATACTGTTTAGAAGTTTTAAATCACTGTTCAAGAACTCCTGGGCTCTCTGCTGGGCGGCAGGCACATCTGCATAAAGTGTCATTGTCCCATGTCCGCAGTGGGTGTTCCTTCCTCAGTTTCCCTGAAGTTTGCATTTGAGTTGCCCTTAGATATGTTGGGAGTGCCTTTGGGATCTGGCTGCAGGAACAGTGTTTCTTGCCATGGTTTTGCAGCAGAAGTGCGTAGGGGTCTTGCAGGGAAACTTCCTACTATGTTTAATTTACGAAGCAAAGGATCTAACCGCCTTTTACCTTTGACAGCATAATCTGCCATTACTGTTTACTGATATCATTTTAAGTGACACATCCCATCGTTTTAATTTGTTTTGCATATTTCTGTATGCAATAATCTCAAAGTGAAGTCTACAAAAGCAATCATATGCTAGATTACTATTTAAATCAGATGTTATTGTCTTTAATTTTTATGTTTTGATAATAAAATTAAATAGCTTTGCATGAAAAATGAATTGAAAGCTCCACTAAGAATTCTTATTTCTGTGGGGACTGGAAATTACTGTGAAGTTCTCTGAATATTTTAAACCACCTCCCTTCAGAGACAAAGTTCAGGAATTAAAGAACTTAATTCACCTACCTGCTGTAAGTGTTGCCTTAAAGTTTGGGGGTTCTTTATCATTTGCAAACAAAATTCAGTTACAGTAATAATATTTTTGGCAGCTGTAATGGCTTGGATAATTTGTATCTTGCTAAATATGTAAATAACAGAAAACTCAGTGACAGAAGTTTCTGTAACTCAGGGGACTACACTGTACAGCAAAGATATGAAGGCTTAGGAAGATGGATCTCTGATTTGTCCTGGACAGGTCTACCATGTGTTAGGTCTTTTGAAAGGTCTGATCTTGTCTTTAACGTACAGGGTATGCAGAGCTGAGTGGAGGTTGTGGAATTATTAGATACGAACTTGTCTAAATTCCTTTCTGCTTGTAAAATACTTGTGGACAGCTTGATTGTTTTTAAATAGATTTTCTATTTATTATTAGCAACTGTTCAACATAGACCTTTTCAAAACCATCTAGAGGAACTGGGTGCCAAGCTCCCATGTAATTGGGTGAGGTTTCAGCATCTTACTACTTCAGTATCCTTTAAAATTTCCAACCTTTGTGTATGCTTTTGAGAATCATGGGTTAGCATCTACTTAGCAACCACTAAGAGTGGTTTTTTTCCACACTTGTTATCTTGGTAAGGCATGATACATTTATAATAATAACTCATAAAAGAAGAATGTTTTATTTTGAAAGAAGAAAATGCAAGATATTGCCTAAGGGGTTGTACAAAGTGCCAGGGCTTTTCTGTAGTTAAATAGGTCAAAGGAAATTAATTTGTTTTTACAGATTTGGTAAGTTAATCTGATTTCTTTTTTCTGATTTTTTTCCAAGAAAAGTCTTCTCCCTGCTGAGGATTTTGAATGATGCATAATTTTAAGCTGTTCTATTTGGCCACGTATGACTTACATCTGTCAGCTGGGGTACTAGCAAGTAAAACACGTTCTCTAATTTCTACCTGTTCCCCCCTGAACTTACGGCTTTTTTTCCTGAGATGCTGAGGAAGTTGAAATGGACCCAAAGCTGTGTAATTCTACTTGGGTTTATAGGGTTTGGATGTAAAGATTTTTTTATTTTAAAATAATCCTATTTAGAGAGAGAGACTATGCATGTATTGAATCCCCAGTTCTTGCTTGTATCTTGTGGTGCTATGTATAGATATTTCCAGCCTATAAATAATAGAGCAT
>NW_010418868.1:0-228 GCF_000710305.1 Buceros rhinoceros silvestris
CGACCGGCTTCCCGCGCTTCCTTACGTCTGTTGGCATCCTCCGCCCGCCTCAGCTCCCTGCCTGCTACCCTCACGACGAGAGCAAAGCTCCCGTCTTCCCATCAACCCTCAGCTTTGCAGCAAAAAAACATATTAACCTTCTTTAATATTTCATTCCTGGAAGAGGTTCTTTGGATCTAACTTTAGAAAAGATTTCCCCGCAGCGATTTCTTCCCGTATATTTTTTTC
>NW_010418868.1:511-723 GCF_000710305.1 Buceros rhinoceros silvestris
GGGAATAAACTGGCAGAGTTTTCGGAGCTCTGAGAGCGAGATGTCTGCTCTGTCGATACAGGCGGAGAGTTCGCTTGTATTTCTCCTGCGAGAAAGTATTTCCGTCGAAGTTTGCTCTCTCGGGCCACGACCTGTGAAACCCTTGTCCCCTTTGGGTGACGGCAGTTTCAGTCGGCACCACTGTTTTCTCGTCGAGGCAGCGTTCCACGTGT
>NW_010418869.1:0-244 GCF_000710305.1 Buceros rhinoceros silvestris
CTGTAGGTGCCGGGCGGGTGCTGGCGCCTCTCCCTGTCCCAGGCATGTCCTTGTCCCTATCCAGTCCCTGTCCCCATCCCTGTGCCATCACCATCCCTGTCCCCATCCCGTCCCGTGCCTGTCCCCATTGCTGTCCCCAAGGCCACCTTGTTCCCGTCTCATCCCCATCCATCCCTGTCCCCAAGGCCACCCAGTCCTTTCCTTGTCCCCATCCCACCCTGTCCCCATCCCTGTCCCCACGGCA
>NW_010418869.1:581-837 GCF_000710305.1 Buceros rhinoceros silvestris
GTTGCGGGGCCAGGCCTTCTGCACCCTGGGTGAGAGCGTGGGCTCAGCTGGCAGCCGCCTGGAGAAGCCCCTGACGTGAGCCCCCACCCCACCCTGTGCCTCAGTTTCCCCCGGAGGGGCCCTGCGCTGGGCTGGCTGCCCAGTGTCCCCACGTGTCCCCCTTGCTGTCCCCAGCACTGGCGGGATGCCCAGGTCCTTATCCGGGTGTCTGGGATGGAGCCCAGACCCTGGTGCCGACAGCTCTGGGCTCCCCTTG
>NW_010418870.1:0-229 GCF_000710305.1 Buceros rhinoceros silvestris
AACTGTCTCACGGAAGGAGGAGAAAAAAAGTCAAACACACAAGATGATGTTGGGCTTGGCTTTCCACCCCCCGCGCCCCCTCCTGCTGTAAGCTCCCAAGCCAAGTTTAGCAGGAAAGGGCTGGTCCTAGAACACGATAATAATAATCAGTCGAGAAGTGATTCGTTGCCCTGCTGGAAGGGAGTTCATCCACGACCTCCTTCTCCTCGGTGACAGGTCACAGCTCTAA
>NW_010418870.1:544-771 GCF_000710305.1 Buceros rhinoceros silvestris
CTTCCAGGTGAGGCGAGTTCGGCAGCTCCTGAGGTTGCTGCAGGAAAGGGAGCAACTTTCCTCCTCTCCCGGAGCCCGCCGAGGCACAGCGCCTTGGGAAGGATTTGCGTCCCTTCCCCCGATCCCGCCAGTGCACCTGAGCTGTCGGTGCTGGTGCCGACAGCCCAGCCCTCGGATCCCTGGCGGCGGCGCTCCTCCGGCGCAGAGGGAAACGGCGGGGGCGGGGC
>NW_010418871.1:0-10232 GCF_000710305.1 Buceros rhinoceros silvestris
GCCGCCCGCGCCGCGCAGCGACCGTTCCGGGGAAGAAGCGCCTGTAACAGAGAGCCCCTTCGTAAGCCGGCCGACAACAGGCGGTGCCGCTGACAGTGTTCTGTCCGCAGGTGTGAACTAACCGCCTTTCACAACTCCTGCAGTACAGTACTGCACAGCTACCGCGGTAACAGCAACCCCCTCCCATCACACTGACCTACACCTGGAAATGAACAGGCGATGCCAAACGAAGCTCCCCACGGTCCCTACATTCAGCAGTTTACCACAGTAACTACTTCACGTGGCTAAACTCTGAGGATTATTTGTTGGAATACAAGAAGAGTGTTTTCAGTTGTGTAGATTAATGTCAGAGTACCTGAGAAGACGATGTGGTGACAAAATGCTGCTGTAGGATGGACTGCCTTTGGAAAGCACGAGGCAGCAGGGAAAAAACACCAAGACAAGCGCACAAGCGAGTGGAAGGACAGGTCTGTTAGCACAACAAACTCACCAACAGCAAAACAGGATCAGACTACAAAACATTCAAAATCACCACGATCTGACATCTGCTGTGAAAGAGACATTTACATGTAATTTACACATGACTATACATAATTTTTATGTTTCTCCAGAACAGAATGCTACACACAGTGGTAGAAAAGGAAAATCACTGCATCTACTCAATTACAGGCAGAGAGGAAGAAACCCAATGATGTTTACAGAGTGCCTGTGTTTTGGGAATAGAAGAGAGCAAGTGTTGTTTCAGGATGGAAGAATACAACACAGCCATTTTACATGTCCTGTTAACTCCACAAGGTCTTTATCTGTAGTTAAACAGGATTACAATGCTGGTTCTAGAACTGCACAAACATCTCAAATAATACTTAAGAGTGAAAATTACACGTATTTTTAAAAACTCGTAAATATTTCCTTTCCCACAATGCAAGAGAAAAGAAAATTGGGTTATGCAAAAGCATTCTTTTTCACATGCAGGAAGAGGTTTGAGATCCTCTCAGAAAATACAAGAGGTTAACAGATGAGTTTCAAGTATTTTGATGTTACGTGACTATGTTTTGCTTCTACCTAAATTAGTTCCACGCAGCACTGATCTATCTGATGTCACCAGGATTTTCCATTTCATAAGCGTCACAGTGAGGACTACCTCAGTAAAACTCAAGATCAGTTTAGCCCTGTTCTCTGCAGAGCAATCGTCACTTACTGGGTACAGTGGAAGTGTGCCCAGGCGGGGTTTGAACTCTTGAATTACAGGAAAGCTACTGAGCATCCGTTCCTAAGGGGTGTCACTCTGCATCCAAGTGAGACAATAAATGAGGAAGAAAACATTTAAACAGCAATAACATTTCCCTAAACAGGAGTGGGGAAAAAAACCTTGCCACTTCTGTATCCTTCAGCCTGCTGCATTTATCAGGAGCAATTTATAAACAGAGGAAAAAATGAATTAGCTTTCACTATCATACCTGGGAAATGATCCAAGATATTTTGAGGGAAAGATGGAAAAATGGCAATTATTTAGTTTAAGAAGTCAAGATCTGCTTCTAAGAACTGAAATGAGGTTTGATCTACTCCCATTAGATCACACGCTATCCTTCCTTAAGAAGGAAAATATTCAGTTCATAAATTGTCAAAAAAGAAAAGTGGCTGCAAGCTGACAATGTTAACAGGGGAGAAACAAGACTTCTTTCAGAATAGGCATTTTTTATTCTCAAGGCCAAGAATTTCAATGCTGGACAGGAATGCAGGATATACAATCATTCTGTAGATGGTCATTGTCCAAATGCTTCAGATCCCACAATTTCAGGATTAATAAACTAAATACTGGGTATCTGCTTCTACAATTCAAATCAGTAGGTTTTTCCACTGCCACCAGTATATTCAGTTGATCCGCTGTCATAAAAGCTAGGCCACCCTACTAGGGGATACAAATGCCTGGTTACATTTGTTAAGTATCGCTTCATCTGCCATGCGAAAACACACAGATTAGTAAAGAGTATGCAGATGTTGCCACAGTTGACTTGATTGAGGATATTCAGTTGCTCATCATGACCACAAGAAAAAAAAGTCCTTTTACTGATTTATTCAAGTCTAGTTTGAAAACCATTACATTCCTGGAAACTGTCAATCCCTTGGATGTTTGCTCTTGCAGATCTGTGGAGCCAGGCGGGCATTTTCTAAGAGGAAAACCGAAGGACAAATTCCTGTTATAAACACTCAGTGTCTGGGGACCTATTAAGGGTGCAGACTATGAATCTCCCAAAGAAAACAGAGGAGCTGGCTTCTTTTTAGCACTTTATAAAACATCAGTTGATCCTTAAACTTGGATTAATCTTCTCCTGGTACTGATGAGGTGCCCAGAAGTACCACTGAGAAAAAATGAGAAACTTGGGTGTACAATAAGAGGTCATTTAGATTGCAGGCATCTGAACAAGGACCTCTGTTACAAAGCAAAGCTTTAACAAGTAAACAGCACAAGAGGTATGAAACCACTTGGCCCAGCTCCTTTATCAGGTAGAGACTTGCTCTTCTTTAAAAAGGGTAGAAACCTGAATCAGACAGAGGGCACCTGGAATGAGGGATAACAAGGGACAGCACAGACTGTTGTCTCATTGCAGAGTGATGAAAATACTGAGACACATTCCAGGCAGACAAGACCAAAGGCTTTCAAATGAAGACGTACAGCATTTTCAAATTCTCTGTGTTCCTATTGTGCTATTTACTTCACCCACTAAAACTCTTGGATTAAGCGGTTGATAAAATTGGGATGTCAACTGTATAAACACTACAGTGGGTTTGTAGCCGTGAGAACTGCAGTATGGATGGTAAGTGCTCCAAATCAGAAGGGATCTAACTGCTAGAGAAACGTATACTAATGCATTTCCAGTGCTGAGGAACACAGGTGGTACTACCATCTCTGCTCTGAACTGGAAACAGCATTCCTGAATTCTTGCCTTTAAATTAAGGCAAAAGTTGAAAACTTTCTTTTAAAGAAAAAAATCACTAATAAAAATTTGAAACCACCTTAATCAGAGCACCTTTTTCTAACAAAATGCCTTTATAAGCAGTAGAATAACTGCTGGGATTTCTTATACCTCAAATTAAAATATATTTCAGAACAGACAAATTGCAGTTGTAGAAAACTGTACAAGGAAACCTTCAATGCTTCTTTCAATTTTAGTAAGTAAAAAAAGTAAACAGAGATGTGGAAAAGATAAAAACAGAATATTTACTGTCTTAGGAAAACATGTGCATATACAAAGCTATCCCCAAGATAAAATATAAAAATGTATGTTGAATTTGCACAGATACGCTCAGGAAAGCATGCCTATTAAAACATTTTACCTGGCCTTATAAAGGATACTAGTAATTTATGCTTTGTTGTACTTACTGTCTGAATGTCAAGTTCACAAACAGCTGCCACCTACACAAACAATCTTGTTCCCTGCTGATGACAAAAACTATTGCCTTTAAAAGCCTGGACTGCTACTAAGACAACCCAGAAAGGCATGCAGACCACACTGGCCTGCGAGACATGAACATGAGTCTCATCCTGCATCTCTATTCCTCTAAGGCCATGTATAAATTTGTTGCGTTGCTTCTAAAGAAGGGAATAAGAAAAAAAAAAACCAAACTCAAAAAGCAACCCAAACCAAACGAAACGCCACCTTCCCAATGGCTGCTTAAATGGGAAGTTACTTTTCATTTCTTGTTGCATGAAATTCTAGGTAATTTCTGAAATACAGCAGAGTATTGGGAAATATAAGAAGTCTTAATAAATTAATTTTCAACTTGCCAAAATTATTATGATTAAGCACTCCACCAACCCTCAGCTAGAACTAAGAGCTCAACTCTTTTCGACAGCATTAAGAAGTCACCTCTAAATACAGTATGAAATTCTTAACAGCATACTGTGCAAACTTTTGACATGGTATTTAGAACTGCTTTCCCTTGTTGGCTTTGCAAGTTTGCAGATAACACTATTTGAAAATAGAGTACTCATATTTAAGAGGCCAGGCTCTGTAGTGTCTAATAAAAGCAGAATGTTAGCACAAGTACTCTAAACTTTTCTGGTAACTTCATTACATTGATTTAAAACTGGGTTTGCATACAGAACCTACCAGTAACGTACAGCTTCTGAACAACTGACAAAGTGATTATACAATCCCCATAGGCATACTCTTCTGAAAGTAAATAAATAGTTTAAAATATGCATATCGGTTTTAAAAAATAGAAAATAGGATCCACAAAGTGAAGGCATAGCTAAGTTTCTACATTCCAGTTCATAACTTTATCATAGTCCTGAATTCGTTGTTTTATGTGAGAAAGCTTATTCTTCAGGTATTCACAACGCTCCTTTTTCTCCAGAAATGCAGGATCCTGCCAAAAACAGAAAAAAAAAAACTTTACAGTAACATATTACATTTCCAGACTTCCAAGAATAGTCTATTATGTTATGTTCTTGATTAAGGACTGTATATAAACATTCTCCTAAAAATCACACACTTCTCTGGCGCACATTTCTTATTTCCTGCTTTCTTTTCCTTCATAAAAGGCTGAAAGAAGTTTCAGTTTTTATATACTGTAGTTAGTAAACAGCAGTTTTTAAACAGAAGTCTTCAAATGTAAATAGTGTCCTAATATATAATTTAGATTTTACGGTGTGTCTAATAAAATCCCGCTCCCCTCCCAAAAAAAGCACAGAAGTTTTACAAACATGGACTCAAAATTTGAATTCCATGGGGAAAAAAATTATTACACTATTTGTAATGTTTTCAGTGGAATACATGTACACATTTACTGTCCGCATTTAAAAGTAAGAAAGTGAAACCTCTTGGATCACACTGAAAATTACTTTTCCAGACTCTGTCTAACTTCCATGTCACAAAGTAAATACAAAACTTCTTTTCAAGGGTAAGACTTTATTTTCTGTTATCTGTTGGCTGTATCAGTCACTAAACATAAACGGACTGGCTTCCAAAAAACAACCAGTCTTCTGAAAATGGAATGCTCTCAGATGAAAATGCTTTTCTGTTGTCTGTTTTTTTCCCCCCACATCTGGCTAATGGAATCATTATCCTCAGTTGTTGGCATGAGTTGAGTGGTTGTGTCCTATCTTTGACAAAGTTTTAGAAGACAAAATATGCAAAGCACTGTAGAGGCCAGGGGTACTCCAAGCTAGCAAGTTGTACCTGGTGTCAGACACACTGCCTACCAACACTCTCTTTACTATTCATCACATCACCAGCAATATAAGGCTGAAAACACTCACATTTTTCTTCTTCTTGTATTCTTGCAGAACTTTCATTATCCGTTCCTGTTCCTAAGGAGAGAGAACACACATTTTTAAACACTTTGAGTGTGCTTCATGTCCTCCTGTAAGTTCTACAAAATACGCATCGGAAATAAAATTCTCATTTGATCAATCCATTCTAGTTGTAAATCTTGTACTTGAGAAATGGTACATTAACTGTAACTCAAACTTGAAAGCTACCAGCATGAAAAAAAAAAATAGCAAAAAAGAAGAAAGAAAACCCAGAAATAACTGCAACTTGGTATCCTCTACTGATGACAGAACAAGCAATAACGCATTTGGGGAAACTTCTTCTCCCACCACATCACCGCTAGCATGGCACTGTGTCCCAGCTAAAGACAGCCAGAAACTGTCCAGCACCACACCTGATGTCCGTGAGCCCATTTCACAGGTACTTACATACAGGCTTTCAGGCTGGTGAGGGAGCTGTCTCAGCAATGCATCCAGCTCATCAAACTTTTTTAGTACAGCATGAACTTCCGCAGACAGCTCTTTATATTCAGCAAACTGATCATTGAATACTGCTTTGTACCGGTCTCGCATTTCATTTGTTTGAATTGCTGGGTATTTCCTTAAAAAAAAAAAGAAAAACATTTTCAAGGATTAATTTTACACAGAACTTCAAGAAACAGATGGTCCCTTCACCTTGAAGGTGTATTTCTGTATTGTTTCCTAATCTCATAATCTGCTGAAACGTGCATGTACGTAAAGCATTGAAATCACAGAATGACAGAGTGGTTGAGGTTGGTACGGACTTCTGCAGGTCATCTGGTCCAAGCCCCTGCTCAAGCAGGGCAATGGCAAGCTGGCATGTCCAGACAGCTTCTGAGTACCACCAAGGATGGAGCCGCCCTGATCTCTCTGGGCAACCTGTGCTTACCCTCACAGTGAAAAACATTTTCCCAATATTGAGGTGGAACATCCTGTGTTTCAATGTGTGCCCTAGTCTATGATAAATAGTATAAAAATTAATTTATGATCTCATACTTCACCATGGAAAGGCCTATCCTTTAAAATGGAGCATGCTATAGATTAAGCACTTTGAAAGTTCAAGAGCAGTCAAATTTCAGGGGCTAAAAATACAAGTCATTTCCCATGTATTTTATTTTTTTCTAAACTGTGTGTTGGTCTTCTGTTCCCCTAGCAGTTATTGTTCTTGCTAGATTATAACATTCTGTTTTAACATTTGAGGTTCGGGTGGTGGGATTTTTTTTTTAATTTAAGATTCTGTATTTATATTACTGGTTCTATGCCACAGATACCAGCCCCCATCCTCTCTATTTTTAACAACTTAATAAAGCATTATGAGTTCTAACAGCACGACAGAGAAACCTCAAGTGTACATATGAGAAGTGCTGAGTGAAAAATACCATTCAAGTATTCTCCATTAAGTTTGCTCACCAAAGCCATGTCACTTACGCTAAGTAGTCTGGCATCACAATCGGTTTAGGAATGTGGCCTGCAGGGATATGACCATTAAGTAGTTCCGGTTTTCCTTCTGCTGATTTAAGCTGCCTGTGAGTGACCTCCTCTTTCAGTCTGCCATCAATTTCATACTGTTTTAAAATAAAAAAGTTCTTAATAAAGTCAGTTTTACTTCAAATGCAATATATATGAACTACAAAATACCCAACTAATTTGAAGAGAGGTACAAGTACTGAGCAACAGTAGAAGCGAATCATAGATGTTTCTTACAACTCTTACTGTAATTAGAAAACAAGTAAAGAGTTGCAGAGATGTTTCTCACACAGTGTCCATCTTCAGTTTGTCCTAACAGCAATACCAGTGACAGAAAAATACTTCTTGGGGCTTGGAAAGGTTTGTTTAGTATGTCTTTAAAAAGGAATTTAAGGACGTTTCCTTGGATATCCATCTAATCTGTGAAGCAGCAGGAACCACTCAGTTCTCTGGAGTTCCCTTTTCCCCTTGTTTCCTGTTGAAAAATTTATTCCTTGATCCAGAAACAAAAGACTCGTGGAGTCTTGCTGGAACGCATACAAAAGGATCTTGACCACTGATCATTCTTGAAGCATTGGAGAAAATGGTGGTAGGAAATTCACAGCATCTAACAGGAGACATTTGAGACTGAAGTAAATACACCATAAATTCTATGAGAATCATCAACCTCTGCTGCTAAAATCCTTCACCATCTTTGTGGTGTATGCAACAATGTCTTTCTGCAGCAGAAGCTCTAGAACTGCTGATACTTCAAAAGGGGCAAGGTCGTCTTTGGAGCAGTCTTGGAGACCCAGGCACAAACTCAGCTCAAAGAGCACCCACTGCTGTGCTTCCACAGGCCCTCCTGCAAATGGTGAGGCTAGCCAGGAGGAAAGAGGGGCTCTGAAACCTGCAGTGCATAGGATGAGCTGCTGTTCCAGCCATGTCTGCCACACTCTCTCATAAACGTTACAGAACTCCTCACTTCATAAAAGGCTAAGAGCACACACAGAGGCAGTCATTAGATTTGCTATTCACAGTGCATTTTATACCCTAGCCTAACCAGTAGTAACTTCTTAACGAGCTTCTTCTGTATCTTCTGGGTAGGAGAATGCTGTTTAGACTATGATAAAGAACTAAACCTGATCCCTTCCAAGCCAAATACGTAAATAAATAGATAGGTCAATCAAAATAGTCACAAGAAGGAGAGCAACCAGTAAACAGAGAAATAAACTCCTATTTCCTACCTTTTTTTCTGGAAAAGAGGACTGTGTTTTCATCTATCAAAAAATGGAGAGAACTGTAAGTTTTATTTTCAGTAAAAATAGTATGCAAAAGCACAGACTCTTAAAACCTAAACTCTTCCAAGGTCATGCTGTACAGAGAATTATATTTAAATTTAGGAATGAAAAAATTTAGCATAAAGAACATTTTCAGATCAGTTGATTCAACAACTGCTTACGAACGGTGCAATGAAAACAATCACCCAAACCCCAGAAGAAGGGAAAGGCTCTCCCAGAGCATGGCGGTAAGGAACAGCTTGCAGGAAATACTCCACCCGCTCCCAGTCTCCTTTATTATTTCACATTCCAACCCACATGAACTCTCTGACGCTCTGCAACCCTGTTCTTTGCCTAGAAAACACAATGGTGCACTCACCAGCAGCTCAACTAGCAGCTGTTTTGCACAGCACCCTCCAGAGCTTAACCTGCATTATAAAAGCATTCCCTCTAGAAATACTAGAATGATGGAATGGTTATGTTGGAAAAATAATTAACGAGAATAAAAGAATATGAATTGTAAGCAGGAAGAGCGACTGAACGCCTGTAAAATTCCAGCAATTGCCTCATTCTTGCAGGACATAGTAAAAGCTGATTAAAAATCTTTAATGAAAGAGCCACACTGTGCTTTTTAAAAGGGAGTCTCAGTTTTAGGCAAGTCAGTGGAATGGAAACTGGTGTTAAACGAAAACACTGCAAAACAGACTGCAGTCACAGGGCAGAGGAAACGCAACTTTAAACTCCCCTCACCTACTGATACCACTTAAGCCGCCCATAAGGAGGGGTCAGCACTTATACAGGCTTCACGTATGATAATTTTTAGGATATATAAATTTTTATTAATTTTTCAAAAGTTTTTTTGTGGTGTTTTCACATGACGGAGGTTTTACACAAATGACTTTAAATTCAGTAGTTGAGTGTGATTCAGTCTCTGCTATTATGGTTTATCATTAACCATGTGAGTATTGAATGCTTCTAGTAAGGGCAAGGCCAACAGCAATGCAAAATACTTCATGAGAAAATGACGAAGCTCACTGAAATCTGAGACACCAAAATCTAGCCAACTCTGTTATTACTATTATTTTCTGATAACTATTCTCAGGAAAGCTGAAAAGACATTAAAAAGTAGCTTGGAGTTTTGCCTGCCAAGTAAAGATCAGGATTTCATATTCTTATGGTCCTTCACACCAGCACTTGCTGTACTGAAAGCCCAGTCTTCTAATACTGGGTAGCTTTAAGGCTAACCCTGCCGAACAGCTGAAGAAGGACATTTGTTGTTGTTCCTTTGTTTAGAAAACTCACACCAGGAAGTGGTTCATCACCTGATGCAGTAAGAGAGCTGAGCTTACAAAGAGAACAGAGCTAGCTCCTGAACAAAATTAATAATAATCCAAAACATTTGGATTGGACATCTTAACACCATCTTTCCTGTGGTGATCCCAATTACTTGTTAAGACTGGTCACAGTTCACTCTCAAAGCTATAGACATGATACCTGATATGACTCCATCTAGAGCATGGAAAGCTCTTACAGTTGCTTCCCGCCAAGCCATACCCTGTACGTATAAATTATAATCGATGACTTACCTCCTGTTCCATCAATTCCCTGTGCCTCCTGGCTTCTTCATGTCTCCATAACTTTAGAGAAACCACCGCACTGATTAGATACACGATCACCGTGACAAACAAGAAGATGATAGCTGCTGTCTGACCTCCCTCTACGCGGCAAAATGACGCATTTATTGGTGTCTTAAAGAACTGGTAAGAGCAGAGCCCACCTCGGTTGGTGTCGTTGACATACACGATGGCGGCCGACATGTACAGAAGGAACAAGGCCACGTTAATTCCGAACTCAGTCAGAGGCCACCAGTTAGAGTTGAGGAGGATGGTCCGGTAGTACATCGACATGCCCAGTGCCAGCAGCACGATGGTGACCACCCATGCCGTTCCCGCCACCACCAGGACGAAGGGTGTTTTGGGCCCGCTGTACGAGTACCCCCCGTAGGCGCTTCCGGCCCCGTAGCTGTAGGGCTGCGCGTACCCGAACATGTTGTACCACTCGTTGTCCTTGTGCACGTAGGCCGTGACGCAGGCGAAGACGGCGGCGCCCAGCAGCAGCTCGGCCGCGCCGAGAAGCCGGAGCCGACCGGCCCACGACTTCATGTAGCCGTACCGCCGGTGGCAGGCCACCTCCCACCCGCCGTCACCGCG
>NW_010418872.1:0-13237 GCF_000710305.1 Buceros rhinoceros silvestris
ATGAGCTGTCATTTCTGGGGTAGTGCAACATGTGAAGCAGAAGGACTTTTTTCTTCAAGGTGTTAATCACATTTTGGTTCAAGTAGGTTGCTATGCTAGTCTCCCATCCGCGTATTTTTTTTTTTAATCTGCAGTGCTTCATATACCATCAAAATTGATAACTCCAGTGATTTGTCTCATTCCTACTGGTGATTTATCTCAAATTGTTTTGGTTTATTCTTCACTTGGCAAGTGCCTGGCATCAGGAATTACAAGACCAGTGCTTCTAAAGCATGATTGCTGTCTTCAGGATGTTGTAAAGAAGGAATGAGCTTTTCTCATGCAGTCCTAAATGAAGAAATGAAGCTATGACTGATCTTTTCTGAAAGGCAAGCGCATTAGAAATAAAACAGCCATGTACATCAGCCATGTTTTTAGTGCTGAGGGAAGGTGTGTCCTGCCTTCTGATAAATCGCTTCCTGTGAAGATTGTTTGACAAGAAAGAGACTTAGAAATAGCAAATTCTGTCTTACCTCTGAATTTTCCTTCTCCTGTTCAAGTGAGTCAAACTGACCCTGATTTTGTGGAATGCCATTATATCTAAGGTTTTGTTTTTATTCTGGTTATTTTTGACTTGCTAGTAGTTTGAAAAAAGACTGTTTCGTAAGTTGAATAGTATTGCTACACTAGAATTAAGTGTACAGTAAGCTTGAATAAACTGCTGAAGTTGGTATTTTTCTGTATCAGATACTCTTGTGGAGGGTTATTCTAATGAAGTGTCTCAGAGCAAAGATGCAGTTTCCCTCCTTTGAAAGTGGCACCCTGCTTATTCTACTGCAAGGTGTCATTGTCTGATGCAGTACAATAAAAAAAAAAAAGCCTTTTGACTAAATAATGTTCTGGAGTATGCTAAAACAACTAAATATTTTCTTGATCAATGTGTCATTTCCCTTATCCATGATTTGAATTTCTTCTGTTCATAAAACTCTTAAGTTTTCCCTATTTCAAAAACACAGAACTGTTTTCAGTATATTTCTTGTTTTTGTTTCAAATAGTATCTTTAGTTTTATATGAACAAATCAGTATATGAGTCTTTTTCCCAAGTTTAAAATGTGAGTTTTATATCATGCATTCTACTGAAATTTTAACAAAAGAACATAGATATCACATGGTCTTGCTCATAAGTTTGGAAATGCCAAAATGAAAATGGCCTATGTTTAGTTTCTGTCATGCATAATTTAATAATGCATAATATAATAATTAATGGCATGGTCTTTAAAAAATTTTCATACATTGTTTATTTGTAAGACCCGTGTACCATTCACTACATATAATGGAAAGTGTTTCCTTTTATTATTTTTTCCTATCCAACTTGTTCAGTTGGAACAAACCTCTGATCACCTCACTCAAACTGTTGTGAAGAAAATGGTAGTTTCCTCTTGGATATTAAAATGATCTTCAGAACACAAAATGCTTTAAAAATTACTCATGTCCAGACTAAGAAGAAAGGTAAAGAAAGTGAGATACCATACTTGTCTTCAGTAGCAGGAGGGATGAGATCAAGATTATGAGTATACATTCTTTAGTCATAACCTTTGATCTGAGCACTTAGCAGCCTGTCTAGCTTTTTTATAACATTTGACATACTCAAAGGATGGCCTCCATTAGCTCTGAAGTACTGGAGCACTTGATCTAATTGGATTCTGGCCTGGATTTTAATTATAATAATTCATCACGGATTTGCGTGTAAAATGTCCTAATTTTTAAAAAACCAGGCTGAGAAAACCCTAGGGGTTTGTATTTAATGGAGTATTGATTTTATTTCCTCAAACTTGTCTGTTGGAAAATGTCTGGTTTTGACAAATAACAATTTTCTAATGAAAAGCTAAACAAACAAGAAAAAATACCTGGCAATTTTCATTCAGCTTTATTCTGACCTTTGAAGCTTAAAGAATGGTAACCTCTATAGCCTGTGTGGAAGACGTGGGCGAAACAGTTTGACAGTGCTTTTCTTCGGTATGTGTTCAGAAATTTCGGATAGCTTTTCAGTCTGTAAAGAAAATGTTTGTAGGTTTGGTTACAGCTGCAGTCCTGTATCATCTACAGCTTATTTCTTTACATTTCTTCAAACCTCTTCCTGTACGAGTCCTATCTCTACTGTTCTTGGTTTCTCATCTCTCCTTTGCTTGCCTAGACTTAATACTAGTCTTTTCTAGGCATTTTAAGATGCACATATGAATTCTTTATTTCTTCCAATTAATCTCTACTTCCTTTTCATCCACTCCTTTCCAGTTCGCTGCTCAAAAAAATCAGTCGCTTATGTTGGCTTCCCTCTTTTTTTCCTTCATGTGGCAGTTTCACCCTACTCCTATCTCCTGGCTTTATCTTCTCTCCTGCCCAGTTATCATGTGTCTCTTAATGTCTGTGTTCCCAAATCTTGGTGTCCTGAAGCTGCTTTTTGACTCCCCTGTTTACTTACTATATTCCAAACCTCTGTTCTTGTTTGGTGTGCTCCAAGCTTCTCGCCTGATCTACTTTTTCCCTTTGTCTCCAGTCATCAGTTCTTTTTTTCCTTTTTTTTTCCCAATATTAGAAACTATTGTATGCCCATAAACCAGTTCAACTACCCAAGGAAAACATAAGTGGATAAAGAAAATAATAATACATTGCAAAAGGAGGGTAGAGAAGAGTTGTTCCTTTTGGAACAGTTGGCAAGTGATTTCAGTACTGTGCTATTCAAACCTGCTGTTAGTAATGCTGCTTGTAACAAATAGAGTGTCTCCACAGAAATCTTACTGAATGAGATCTGTGAAACAGAGAGAAAGGGCTGAAAAGTGGTGGCTTTTAGCCCAGCCTCATCAATGGTTCTAGAAGCATGAGGCAAGAAAAAGGAGTGGGATAAACTTTGAATGTGAAAGCTGAGTGCCAGAGTTGCTGGAAGCAGCCATTGATTCTAATTGTGCTTTGCCAGCCCTGTGAATACCTTGGGGGTGGCATGGCCCAGGAGTCTGGGGCAGCAGAGGAAGCTGACATCAGCCTCCCTGGAGGCTGGCATTGAACAAAAAACTAGCATTGTTTCACCTGTCACTCCAGCACCCAGCTCAAGGAGGCCTGGTGCCAAACAAGTAGGAGAGAAGTGTTGCAGCAAGGCTTAATCTTATCTCAGGTGTTTGGGTCTTTTACTACCAGAGGAGCAATGCTGATACCACCTCAGTGGTGGTTCATTATTTTACAGTTTGTTTTCTCATGTTGATTCTTTGACTTACTAAACTGATCTTTAGGACTACCTGATTCTCAGAAGTGCTGGATGTGAAGTGCCACTGCCTTTATCTGTGTTTAAGGGGCTTTATGCTTCTGGTGGTTTTGGCTAAACTAATTATTTTTTCTAATGGCACACTTAATCAGGGGAAAAGCAGTCAAATCTGGTAGTAGTCACTTTTCTATGCTAACTTTTTTATTTGCTGTTCCTTAAGTCCAGATAATAAATCTGATATTGTTTTTCTTTTAATGTCGATTCACTGAAGAAGGATTTCTGCTCTGTGCTTCTTTGGAATGTTGGAAAGGAATCCTCAAACGTGGCTTCATGGGGGAGGTATCAAGAGGTATCTCAGCTGGTGAGGAGAGGTGGATCCTGTTAAGAAGAAAGTATAAGAGTCAATAAATTCACTGGACAAATAGTCTCTGCTCTCGTGGAACTAGTTCTGCTCCTAGTTCTGCTGCAGGTCCTTAGCTATGTGGCGTACCATAAGGTATGCAAATACTGTTCTACAGATAAAGCAACCTATTGAATGCATGCGGTACAAGAGCACACAGTTAGTCCTGGCTTCGTGCCCTTATAGATGTTCTGAGGTGCATAAGATGATGTGATAATAAATATGATGTTGGGGAGTATGGTAGGTACCTTATTTCCTTGAGTCCACTCTCCTGCACATTTGTGCAACAGTGCTCACTTGGCTCATAAGAGACCATATGTCTTTGCACATCAGGAGAGATGAGAAGCAGCATCTGATAGGCAGGCAGATAGCCACATGTTGGTGAAGTGTATGTCTGTATCCTGGATAGGGATTCCAGACTGGCTCAGATTTCAGGTTGAAAAATTTCCTAGGACACAAGCATCATGAATTTTCATGGTGAACTTGTACTTCCCCAGTTTATGTTCTGTGTTTTGGGATAGTACTCTCCTTCAGTGTGATTGAAGTATCTTGGTTATTCTGTGTATGCTGCCTGTGGCCCTCATTTATTTGGAGAAAATGTGGTTTTTAGGAGTGGTATATTTCCTGTATGATGGAAACTTTGATGGTGTCTCATCCTTTTATTGCTGTAACACTTCTCCATGTGACCAGCAATTTAAGCTCTGCAGGGTAATGGCAGTCTTGCTGACAGTAGGCTGAAGGTCCTGGAGCAAGATATAAGTGGTAAAAAAGTTTCTGCACGCTGTTGGTGCTAACTTTTTTTCCAGCACTGGAAGGAGGTTGGGACAGATGTGTTGAGTCATAATCCTACCACAGCTCTTTCAGTGAGACTTGAATATGAATATGTGTTACAGAATCACTGGGAAGGTTTACCGCTGATGAATCAAACTCTCTGCTGTTGGAAAAGTGCAAAGATATGAAGGGGAGGTACTTGGTGAGCTCAAGTCTGCTGCAGAAGTGAGCTTGAGGCAAGTGGAGGACTGCAGTGTGGGACTGTTGGCTCAGTTTAGTTGGGTTGTTGAAATGGAGTCTGAAAATAACATAGCTACCAAATAGCACAGACCTAGCCTAAAAGAAGCAGATGTATGCACTTGAGATGCATATATAAGAAATGGTATAGAAAACCCGTTATGAACTCCTTGAAATTAAACCCAGCAAATAGTCTCATTGCTAATGGCAGCAAGGGAAAATTCTAAATTCTATAGGTATTAAGTTATATTAGGGACCATGTGCAGCCTGAAAGACTTTTGTTTCTGAAAGTGGTGAAATACGAATTCATGTCCATCTACAAATTGGAGTACGTAGCTCTTCTTTGATAAAACCAAATGAACCTCTATGAATTCCTGTCCATCTACAAATTGGAGTATGTAGTTCTTCTTTGATAAAACCAAATGAACCCCTATGTAGGAATAAGGAGGCCAGCAGCAAAATGCATTTTTTGCATTACAGGTTGTATAAAATTTGAATGGAATTTTTTATGGGCAGAATTTAGTTTGGCATTGCATAAAGCTCAGGATATCTTGTATCTTTTCTGCTTTGGTAACTGTTAGAAATACTGTTTCTTGAAAAGGCATTATATATGAAGCAGTACCTCACATTTAATAGTTGCCTATTAGACTTTTTCCTAAATTGGTCGTTTTTATCTTACACAATAATATCCCTGCTGTACAATCTGTGTTGTAGCGGTGAAGTTATATTTGGATAAAATACAAAGATAAATATAAATTTGGAAAAATGCTTCAATTTCAGTGAATTCTCTGACAAATCAACTTTGGTTCTAATATATAGGCTTTTAATGCATGGGCCATACTGCAGATGAAGTGTGAATACAAACCAAGAGCTTAGCTTTTTCCATTTTTTCAGGTCAACCTTTGTCTGAAAATATTTGTGAAGGAAACTCCTTGGACTAGGTCACCCGCTGTCTCAGAGTCAGACTCATCATATCTACCTCGTATCATTATATTCTTTTGCAATATGGATTTCCATTGAATAGTAATTCAAGTGATGTCACCAATGTATAGCAGCATCTACAGAAAATATTGCAGAGGAGAGATAAATAAAAGCATGTAACATTCTCGTACAAGAAAGAAAATTAATAGGATCATATTTTTCTATCTCTGTCAAAAGCTAAAATCTTCTGCTGCATAACTACATGGTCAGAGATGATTTTTTTCCAGTGACCTTTTTCTTCTTTTACTGTACTTAAATGCTTATTTCTTAAAAATCACGTATCGGCTGCTTTTAAGAGTGAGGAGAGAAGAATACATACGTTAGAAGAATATAGAAGTCCAAGAAGCAAAGTACCTTTTTTTTAATTTTTTTTTAAAAAACTTTTCTGATTAAGCTGCTTTTGGTCATTTTGAGTCCTTTTCTTAAGATTACATACATGGTATTTTTTACTTTAAGACATTTTCAGGAAAAAAAAAATTATTCTCAAAGTGCATATGTAATTACAGCATGAACTTCATTCTTAGAGATACTTCATCACTGTGAGCCTGACTGAGCATGATGCTTAAATGTGCATAATTTTAAGGCATGGATATTAAACTCATTGAAATCTATCATACATGGCCATTAGAAGGGCTCTATCTTTCAGACAGAGAAAGACTTAAAGGAATTACATCATGTAGTTTCAAGTAGAGCAGTAGGGATACATTTTTCTATTTAAAATGCGTGGATACCTTTAGCTAGAAATTTTTGAAAAAACAGTATGGTTACTGTGACAAATTTGTGACTTTATTCTGTGTACTTTTACAGCCTGCCCTTTAACATGCTCAGGACAAAGGCAAGGAAGCCCCTGAAGAAAATCAGAAGTCATATGCTGTGTCCTGAGACATTACATTTTGCGTTTATAGATTCTTAAAGGAATCTCTTTAGCTAGAGATGTTGTGATGCTGCTCAACCTTTGCTGTAAACTGTGTATTTGTTGATCCTGTTTTTAATTTTATATTAAAATTATGAAAAATCAGGCTTCGTAAATTACATAGTCATCTTGATGATATTATCAAAAGGCTATCCACCATTATAATAATCAAACTCTTACTCACTGAAGATCAGGAAAGGACTTAGTGTAACAGGAAGCCAGGTTCTTATACGCATAATAGATGAAATAGTTTTGGGAATGTTTGTAAAACTGTGGAGCTGCAATTTATTGAAACAATTTCCTTACTTAATCTGAAAATTAATTAACTATTTTATTTTGTTTTTAGAGGAACATAAAGATTTTGTTTAACATATCCAATAATGGACTTTCTCTAAGTTACAGGTGATTTGAAGATTTAATTCTTTAAGAAAATCAGTGTAGATATATATGGTAGGAAAGAAAATACCATGCAAACCATAATCCATTCAAACCATAGTTTAATTAAAAAAAACAACCCCTCTCCCCCAAACTAGAAAGTAGAAGGAAAATGAAGGAGTAGGCATACGAGGGGGAAGAATATAGAACAAAGTATTGTTACTGTGATGCATAGTGCTGCTCCATCTTGAATGTTCTGCACAATTCCAGTCATGGCATATTAAAAAAAATAGACCTGAGAAAGATTCAGAGAGAGGCAGCAATAAAAGTATAGGGTGGCTTTGTACACAGGAGTAAGTCAGCTAAGACTTACTTCTAGAAATGCCTGAGGGATGTTGTATTTGGGATCTGTGAAGTTGTCTGCAGTATAGACATGAAGAAGGATTGATTTCTCATCTGGTTTGAGGCGAGCTTGAGAACATGTAATTTATACAAGCCCCAATTCTATATTCTTTCTTAAGCATAAAGCAGGATGCTTTGCCTTGGAAGGGATTTCGTCTCAGTCAGGGTTACTGCTCTTTTGTTCTAATAGCCTTACATTCTAGTTAGTCTAAATTCTTACCATTTTAATACTAAATAGCTTGTCTGATACTTAGCTCATTGTTGGTGAACATTACTGATACAGTAGAAAATGGAAAGAGAATCTATTACTGTCTTGGTTGGTTGGTTTTTTTTTTTTTCAAGAACTAAAGGTTTTGCCAGTGTGGTGTGATTCATGAAACTTTATTGCCTTAAAGCTGGCTCTAACCTGTTCAGAATACCGCTGTAGGACTGTCATCGCCATAGTTACTCTTAGGGGGGATATAATTAGGAAACACTATCGTAATAGTAGTTTCTGCTTATCTCTTTCATGATTAAAAAAAAATAATATGCCTGTCTATTCACTTTCAAAAAATAGTACCTAAAAAGGCAAATAACTCAGTGATTCATAGGTTGTTACTTTGTGCAGCATTAGTGTTAAGGAAAGCATAAGTATTGGTACAGAGCTGTGGTTCAGTTCTGCACTTGCAGATTCTGATAATTTCTTTCTTTCAAAGCACACATTTTTTTATTAATAAAACATCATAAGTAAAATACAGTTTAGGCTGGAACCACTTTTTTTCTCCCCTTTGAGGTTGCTATTATGTGGCTTTGACAACTGTATGAGACTCATGTTTTCCCAGTAGTTCAGCTCTTTTTAAATCACTTTTGGTGATCTTATACAAGTGGGATGGAACTGCTGTATGTGGTAATACATCCACTGCAGTCTTGAACCTTAAAATGTTAATTAAAAAAACATTAAAATGTTTGGTACAATCTTTTTTAAATGTTTTGCTCTAGAGAATAGAGAGTTAAATAAAGACATAATAATAAATAATAGTTGGAGCAGAAAAATTTTAAAAATTATGTGAGGTGTGCAGATCCATTTATTTATGTCTCAGCTATGAGACTTTATCAGATTTCTTAAAATCTTCAAAGCCGTTTATTTAATACAAGTTTTTCCTTCTTGAAATTGTAGCCTAACACAGCTAATGACATAATTAGGAGTATATTTTGAGTTTAGGAAGATGATTTGTAGACAATAGAGGTAAATACACTTATTTAATGACAGATTGTACTGATGCAGTGGAAAACTACATAGCAGAATATTTATTTTTCTGAAATTTTTTTATCATCCTTTAAAATGTAGTTTTATTGATGATACATTGGAACTTGATTTTGAAATGTCATTATTAGAAAATGTAATTTTTTTTTAATATCTTATAACTGAGAGTACAGGAATATTACTGTAACATTTTAAAAACAACATGGGAAGCACTACCTACGTAAGTACTGTGAGAAGTCCTTTTTTAAATGCTATTGAGTAATGTCTGAATAGCATTTTTTCTTAATGAGTGCAAATGGCCTCTGAGGTACACTATTTTATTCTATATAAATAATTTGCTCTATTGTGATGACTGTAATATTTTTTTCTCATTTGTTTTTTACTGCTTGCCTTTTGTAGGAAGTAGAGGTTGGTATATATCTTCTGTCTTTCATGATTCTGTGATGTGTACATTGATTCCTTACATTTTACTAAATGTAGGCTGTTTCTCCCTCTCCAGGATGATTATTTTCGTACATGGAGTCCGGGTAAACCATTTGATCAAGGTAAGATTCTGCGACTAGTTATTCGTATGGGATAAAAGTCTAAGTATGCCCCTTTTCTAGAATACCTACAGAATTCTATGTATTTGTGTCATCTTTCTTCCTCTTCAAATAATTGATATAAAGAGGGCTAGAAATTCAGCGTAATCATGATTTTATATCTGTGATTTTTGCAAACTTTATTGATTAGAGACAGAAATGGAAGCATTAGGAACCTCCGAAGTAGCTTAAAGTTTCCGTCATATAAAAAAGTTCAAGGGGCTTGGGAGGTTTTGTTTTATTTTTTGTTTGTTTTGTTTTGTTTGTATATATAAATTAAGCACCGTTGCTATTACAGTAGGACATTTGAATAAGAACAGGTGTGAAATCAGTGTTTGTCCTTTGCAGTTAAAAAAAAAACCCACCACATTAAAATGTTGAAACTTTCATATCTGGCTGATAAAAGAAGATCTAAGAAAAGAGTTTTGGAAGTCGCTGTGAAGGGATCTGTCTTGAGGCAAAACACAGATGGAGCTTTGAGAATGCTACAGTACAACAACTTCAGCCTTTGAATAATTTGAGCAAACGCAGCAGATTTTCACATTAAACATTCCTTCTTCAGGCGTTGGAATTTAATATTTACTGTCATTATAATCCATTTCTTGCATGTTGTTTCAAAATGTATGACTACCGTCATGAAACTACTGAAAATCTTGATAAATTAAAAAAAAAAAATTGCTGCAAGTAGTGCTTCAGAGACTTTGTGTTTTCTGATAATACCAGTGGCAGAAATGCGATGAAGAAACAGTATAGGAGCTTGTACACAGGAGGTACAAATATGTTGCAGAAATAATGTTTGCTCAGTTTAAAGAAGTTTCCCCATAATGGATACAGACTTCTAAGGGAGATTTATAATTAATTCTCTTTTGTTACAACCACATATCAAAGAGGGACTTCCCACCGTGTTCTATGCCTTTGTCACTTGAATTCTGGTTTACTGTAGGAAGCCTGTGAAAGCAAATGCCTCAATTTCTTAAATGAATGCACCCGGCTTGTTTTGCAGGTTCGTGGAAGAGAGGAGTAGAGAGGCATGGGAAAAAAAGTCAGGTTTATGTTATCACTAATCTGTGAATTGTGGTGATCTGCTTCTAGCTTGGGTGGAAATTTCTAAGTGATAATTTAGATCCATGGTAGCCTGACCATTTAGAACCTTTCAATTTCACAGACCATTTGTTTCTCCTTGTTACAGACTTGTGCATTAGGAAAAAGTACTTGATTTTAGTTTTCTGACTCCTCCGAGAAAAAAAGATTCCTTTCTTTTGGTGAAGTACCTCATCTAAGAAGCAGACTTAAAACTTCACTACACAGTAACTTTAGTCTATTCCTTTTCTTTGATTTTTATAGAAGGGTACGGTCTGCAAATAGCTTTTAGCATGAGAACTGGAATAATTTATACCTTAAATAATGACTTTTTGGTGGTAAAATCTTTCATCAGAAGTTATTAAATTGAATATGCTGTAAATTTTGCTGATAATTTTTTTTGTTGTTGTTATCACATACTTGGTATGTCTTGAAATTTTTCTGTGGTTTCATTTTTTTCAATTGACTGTTAGTTTTTCAGAAGATATGCTGAAATGGTAATTTTTTTCTACCAGATTTATGCTTGTACACATGCTGGCTTGTTCTGTTACTCTTGAGTTCTTTGGGGATCCAGACGCTAGTGTTTGTAGAGTACTTTACTGAATTTACAAACAACCCAACTAAAAAACCTGTCTTACCTTGTTTGCAAAATACATTGTCTGTTGGGCAGTCAGTATTCTACAAGCATGACTACGGAGTTCAACTTTCTGTTTTCATATCCTTGTTAACAAAAAATTAGCATTGCAGAATGAAATGCATCTGATGAGTAGTTTTATCTACATCTTACTGTGTAATTTATAACTGAAAAACGAATAATGCTAGTTGGGAAAACCTTTTAGTAGCAAAAGGTACACTGTAGTTTTATGACGAAAAAATATTCTCAGTGTCTTAGTCTGTCGATCTATCATTTAAAGAATATCAGGGTTTTTTTACCTGCCAGTGCAATGCTTTTCAATTTTTCTGTAGTAACTGCTCTAGTCTTTGTATTGAATTTATCAATGATATTGAATTGAGCTGTATGCCAAAAGACTTACAGTTTCTCAAGTACTAGATGTTTTCTAGACTCTTAATTGGCACATATATATTATTTATTAATCAGAGACTTGCATGCTTTGTTATTTTTTTGAAAGTCTGTACAGAACATTACTGGCTAGATCTGGGAGATATACTAAAAGAGAGAAGACCGTTTCCCAGTCAATACCGTGGTCTGCATGTTGACAGAATTGGCTTCCTCTTATGGCTATAAAGAGAAATAATTTTTTGAAACATGGCAAAGTATTCCTGACAATAAAACATAACTATGGAAGTAGCAGGTACTTGTTCATGCATTAAGGTTTCTCTCTTCAGATGGGAGAAATGATTTTGGATCTTGTGGGAAGAGCCATTCATAGTTTAAGAGCGTGACAGCCTTGCAAATCTCAGTTCCTTAGGAGTGAATGGAATGTTCATGATTTGCTGAAAAAATCACGTCTTTTATGATTCCCTGTGTTTGCCAATAGGACATACAGCAGTGACAGCCTCAGCACATCCTTTTTTTTCTTGTATTGTTTAAAGAGATAAGAAAAGGTGAGAGTTGGTACATATAAAAACTCGGTTTTTTATAGTCTACATTCGGATAGTCTCTGTATGTGTCGTTCATGGGCTTGCCATAAGCACTGCACCAGTGCCATTCCACTCCAGTTGTGTACAACTTCACTAAGTTTAAAACAAATAGGACTTAATGATTAATTGGCTTTTTCACCTCAGTAACCATACATGTAGACTTACAGGTTTCTAATCTTTTTTTTTTTTATATATATATAATTTTACCAGAGTAAACTATTCAAAACAATAAATGGGGACATCACAAATGACTGATTGTGGAGTCCTGTGATCTCTTTGGGCTTGTTGCAAGCCAAACAATAAGTGTTAAAGAATCTTTATGAGGGTTTTCCCCTTCAATCTTCTGTTATTGCCACTCTGGTGTGTGCAGCAGGTATTCTCTCAAGTGAGAGCATTCCATAAAAAACACTCTCTCAAAGGAAAACGTGAAATGCCTAACTGAAGGTCAAATTTTTAAAATGTAGAGATAGACTGGCAATAAGAGACTAAAATTGCTCACTAAGGATTTTTAAAGAAGAGCAGAAGTAACTTCCCCTGTCTGTTGTGTTGAAGTTTGTGGTAATACTGCTGACGATACAGGCAGATAAGTTTCTGAAAAGTCAAATATTGATAAAACAAAGGAAATTAAATAAAACATTGATAACTTAAGGATATTATTTATTTCTGTCTTCCAAGAACTTACCTATAAATCTGTGAAATTATGGAGTAAGGAAGGAATCTTTTGGCATTGAAAGATCTGAAGTCCAGGTCTACCAGACCGGATATTTTTCTCTGTTTATTATGAAAACAATGGATTATAGGAATTGCTCCTGCTTTTACAGAAATATTTTTGTCTTTGCTGAATTAAATTATAGCAACTTTACATGATGAAATTACAAATAGATACTGGGAGGTTTTAAAAATACATATATATGAACTAAACATGAAGACCTTTAAACTGCATAAAAACTAGCTGACTATATGTAATAGGGTTGGTTCTGGAATATTTAGCTTTATGTCTGTGTTTTCAAATTGTTAGTTAACAATTATTGTTAGTTAACAAATATTTTAAAAGTACAAACAGTACAACCCTTTGTCTTATAGGCTGTGTGTGGGTAGGGGTACCTGGTACATAATTCCTTGTCGATATCACTAGTAGTAGAACAAATGGGTTCTTGTTATTTACATTTATTATTTTGTGTATCCATATTGTGCTCAAAATCAGCAATATGTGAGGACCTTTTTCAAATTAATTTTAGCCATCACCTGTATTAATTTGCAGCTAGATTTTTGAGGAACCAGTGCTTGCCATGTAGACATATCTTTGAGGTCTCCACATAGTTAGTATTTTCCTAAGATTTATATGTGGCTATTAAAACCTTTTCTAAGATTTTTATATATTTACTGTATTGGGACAACATATATATATATATATATTTAT
>NW_010418873.1:0-1493 GCF_000710305.1 Buceros rhinoceros silvestris
GCTCCTCTGGGCTGGGCTTGCTACGGACGGACCCTTTCTCCCCTGGGATGGGTCTGAGGGAGGTCCCGGTTCTTCACCCGGGATGGGGCCTGCTCTGAGAGGGGGACCCAGTTCCTCACGCTGGGACAGGCCCAGACTGAGACGTGGGGGGGGGCAGTCTCGGCCTGGCACCCACCTGCCTAAGGAACGTCTGCTTCCTGCAGGGCCCTGTGGAGCATCCTCCGCTCTGCGGCCAGGCCCGGGTTTGGGCAAGCCGGGCCTTGGGTTTCCTTGCTGTGGGTGTCTGGGCATGGAGCAGAGACCCGGCGGGAGCTGCCGGACGTGGTGTCACTAATGTTCCTGTTATGCTCCAGTTGTCGTAGGTGCAAATTGAAACCCTTCCAAATCCTCCCTGGCTTCTGATGTCTCTGCAAAGCCCATCAGCAGAAATTAATGGCATAACGAATGTGCTTTGCCAACATCAGATGCCTTTTTGGGTTTAGATACCGGGATTTCAGAGCTTTTCTGTGCGGCTTTTCTGTGTCTCACCTGCTTGTTTCTGTGTTTAACTGTTTAAAGAAAATTTACGGTCTTATTAGTGGCTGAACCTCCGCAGCAACGGGAACAAGAGAATGTACAGTTGGATCCGCAGCAAAACATTTCCTTTTGTAGGGTGGCGTAAATATTTGCTTTGAAGCAGTGCTGCTGGTCAGGTGTAAAGGACGGGCACGCTGCCCGTCTCGGCTCCTGCTTGGGAAGGTGTGAGGCTGGCGCTTTGCTCTGGCTGAGCTGTTTGTGGGGTTCCATCGCGGGTGCTGGTGGAGGGGGCTGAGAGCTGAGCGAGGGCAGCGTTTGCAGGTGCTGGAGTCGCGGTTTTGTGCCCCGCTGTCACACAGCTCCGTACTGCGGGGTTGGCCTTCAGGAGGTCAGTCCTGGGCCTGAGAGCTGGGTGTTCTGAGAGAGTTCTTGAAGTCTGCAGTTACAGCGTGTCCTTCAGTTAACTGTCAGGTTTAGCATCCACCTTCTGCAGCGTAAGTCAGGCTCCTGATTCGGTTTCTCCCGAGTGTGAGTGTTCCTAACCCTGGTCTTGCAGGTGGAAACCCATCGTACGTTCAAGAACCTGCTCTTGAGGAGAGGACCCAAGATGAATAACTTGTCTGAGGATTCTGGGTACTGAAGTGATGGAAACACTGACCCAATAGCTGAGTAAAATGTCTCCTTCGTAGACTTTTTCTTCTAACTTCCATGATTTCATCTGTGTTTAAAATGCAGCGTGAAAGCAAAAAGGGGTTAAGCGCAACTTCGCCGTTCGCTCCCATTTTCATTTGGCAGCCAACGCTTTCTGCCGGGTTCAGAACGCGTTACTCAGTGTGTGGACGCAGCCCAGGATTCCTGTTGCCTTTTCGTTATTAGTAATTGTCTTTTTGCGCTGTTTACCGTCGGGTCTGCTCTGCTCTGCCCTCGGTTGCTGGTGGGAGCAGAGGCAGAGAGCTGCTGCTCCACCCTTTCCGCTG
>NW_010418873.1:1580-17682 GCF_000710305.1 Buceros rhinoceros silvestris
CTGCTGCAGGCACAGGCCATTCCGGAGCTGTTCGCGTGGTGACTTTCCACCTATTGATGCTGTTGGCTCCATCCGAGATTTTTAGGTTTCGATGCATCTTTCTTGCCCAGGACAAAACAGAGCATGATCTTAACTCCTCCCTTCTCTACTGCCCTCGCTGTTCAGCTGAAAAAAAGCCAGTTCCTTTGAAAAATAAATCACTGGTTTCCATAGTGTCCCCCTGTTCTCAGGAGCAGCAATGTCCTGTCTTTCAGCTGGTAAATTCAGGGATGCATTTTCACTTCTCAGCGCTTGCAAAGGAATTGCCGCGGAGGTGGGTGGCCGATGGAAGAGCTGCTTAATTGTCTTGTGAGTGGGACCTTCGTGTTTATATTCCCGAGATTTCTGCCAGTCCCATAGTAACAAAGTGGGTGAGAAGAGGGGGAGGGTTTTTTTTTCTGTATTTTACTTGTGGTTCTGCACCTTTCCTTTTTAATGTGAAGCAGGAAATTCTGGAGCTGTGCTGATTTCTGTGGCTTAAGGATGGTTGGTGAGCAGGGCTGACTCTCCATCGCTGCCGTAACAGCCCAGCGATCTCTGCTGCATCCCTGTGTTTACTCACACGAGTCTGTTGGTACCCTTTCAGTTGTAATGACCAAAACATTAATGTGCAGGATAACAGAGGCAGCGCTGAGCTCTTCCACATGTGTCTCTTCAAATGCGAGAGAATTAAGATTTTTACAGAAAATTCAGGCACAGCTTGTGACCTGCATTTTAAAGGTGCTTCTTGTTCACGTGGAGGAGTTCTCAGGTCTCCAGGATTGATTTTTTTAATATATATTGTTAAAGTTGCTTTAGTTTTGAGGAATTTCAGCTGCAGCTGTGTTTGAGCTCCCTCTGATGGACCTTATAGTTTTACCTTAAAAAAAAAAGGCACACACACACCCCCGTCCCAAGCCCCTACCTCAGAAACCTGCCAGTGGGTGCTGTCCCCCGGCCCTGCCTGCCTGGAGAGCTGTGCTGGTGTTGGTGTTAGTGGAGTGAGAAAAGGGAAGAAAAACCTGGCTCGTGGTGATGGTTGGAAACACTCTGCAAAATTCCAGCCCCACTTACACAGTTCTTCCTGGCCACAAAGCCCCCCATGCAGGGAACGGGTGGGAGGTGTCTCAGGGAGCTGCCGCTACCAGCACGAACCCAGCAGAGGATCTTTATTAACAGCCTCTGTTCCTCAGAGACACAAAACTTACTTCTCTGTTCCCAGTGCTTTGTCGGTCCCTGTGACGGGGCCCTGACTGTGTGTTTGTGGTTTTTTAGGTGTTATCAAAATTTGTATGTCTGCCTGTGTTGCCTTTTTTAAGAACCTGAAAACAGCATGAAGTGAAAAGTTGGTGTTTGTATTTTGAACCTGCATCTTTTTAATAGAAAGATCCTGGTTTAGTTCAATTTTTTCCACTGAAATATATCATAATGGCACAGAGATGGCCGTTTGTCAGAGTGAAATTAAATAAAAATTAAGTTAAAAGCCGTTAGTCTGTATCGTGTGTGTGTAAACACAGGCAGGGGCCTCCCTGTAGCAAAACCTACGTACGCAGGAGACAGTCGCTCCTTTATGTGTTCCTGCTGCCTGTGCAGGAGGTGGAGGTGTCCTTTGCACATCCAGGACGGTGGTTGAATGTCCATAGTGAGCGAAACCGCGTGTAAAAGCTTAGTTAAATCAGGAATGCTGATCTGCCGTTTGAGAACTGAGAAACACCAACCATGCTGCCACAGTGTCACAGTGTTTCCTGATGCCTCCAGCTTGTTTTTATCCAATAATTTGATAAAAAAGAGATTCCTGATGATGTAACAGCAGTTTTGTGTGTCTGAAAGGTGCTAAAGAAATGCATTGAGATCAGGCCGAGCCCTCGAGCACGGAGGTCGGTGCTTTCAGCTGAAAGTGCTGTCGTTCAAGTTAACAGTGTCGTGAGTTTCTCTCAAAACAAAGATGTGGATTTTTCGAGCTCTAGAGGTATTTTTCTTCTCCATTACTCCCAGATACAGGGTTTAGACCCTGAATTTGCACATTTCCAGACCCAAGAAGTAGGTCGCTTGGCCTTCACCCATGCTCTTCCTCTGATGTCCCTGATGCAGCAGGACACAGACCCCAGGCAGGTGGTGTCCGCCTCACTCCCCCCACAGCAGCGGCTGTGGGCGTCTTGATAACCCGGTAGCTGCACTGAACGCCCTGAAATAACGCTGCGGTGTCGTTAATTCTTTGAAAGAATTATTGCAAGCGCGAGGGTGAAGACGCGGAGGTGAGCTACCCGCAGGGGCACAAAGAGTCTCTGTCCTCGTGCAACCCGCGGCTCTGCTGAACTCCCCTGAGCTGTCCAAGGTAAACAGCGCGTGGCTGCTGATACGCCATGCCCGAGCCTTGCATTCTCCACTTAATCTTTCTTCTGGTAAACCCGGGCAGGGTTTTGTTGTGGTGGTGTGTTTTTTTTTTTTTAAGGAGACAATGACTTTTTTTATTATCACTCCACCATGACCAGCCGCTGTCAGCTCTTGGACAAAGTCTTTTTCTGTGCGTTGGCCAAGCGTGTCTGTTCTAAAGATGTCGCAGAGCTCGGGAGGATCTGTGGGCACGTGAAACCGTGGCTGTACAACCGCTGTATTTCAGCGTGTTAATTGTAGTTCATGGGATTAACGCGTGGAACTCGACGCAGCGTGCTGCGTTTCAGAGTTCTCTTTAGCTTCAGCAGTAATTTGCATTTACAGAAGCCACTCATTTAGTAAGAGAAGAGGTTCTCAAGGTTGTGTACAGTCACCTCTTCCAGCTCTTTGAGGGTGATGTGGGGTTTTCCCTCAAAGAGAATTATTGCGCTGCGAAGCTGTTCTTGCAGAGGTGGGCTTTGCCTGTAGGTAAGGTCCTGAAAAGCTCTAGGTCAGGGCACTGATTTCCTTGATCTTGTGTTTAGCTTTGATGCCTCTGAGTTCTAGGAGCTACGAAGCTCCTGTAGGAGGAACGGCCATGGCAAAGCCGTCAGGAGGAGTTGATGGTGTGTTAATGTGAATTTGTGCTGGCACCGCAGAAGGGCAGAGGGAAACTGCACAAGGAAAGCATTAAACCTGCAAACGGCACGACAGGAATCGCTCTGCAAAGTCAGTTTCAAGAATATGTTGTACTGAAAAATTATTTTAGTAGCCACGTGCCGTGGGCACAAACTTCCATCAGTACCTGTTGGGTGACACAGAGAGGAGCTGCTCTTTAAACAGCACAAAAAAAAACCCAGGAGGGGGAAGCCCCTAAGCCCTGGAAAGCCCATAATGTGATTGCGTAAGGACACGGTGTGGAGAACCGGCTGTGACTGTACTTGAGTTTCTCAACCAGACGACTTTTTATTTTAATTTTTTGATCGTTTAAACTGCATGGCAAAAAGGAGACATCTTCTAATTTAAAGAACGTGTCTTAAAGGGCTCAATATTTGTCTGGGGTTCCTGTTCTCTCCTGAATTGCAAAGGAGTGTTTTCTTGGGCTGCGTTACGGCGGTTTTGTCAGTCCCCTCGACAGCATCAGTCAGTCGCTAATGGTATGTTCTGCGCTGGCATCAATATTTTTGTACCTAATGTAGGATCTTAAACGCAAGTATAAACTTCGGGGCACTTTCCTGCAAATATAACACAGTATCTTAAAAAAAAAAAAACAACCAATCTTTTCTTTTTTAAATAACATTCCTGGTTTGAGACAGCTGGAATTTCACCACGGTGTTTTTGTAGGTGTGCTGGAGTAGCTGTTGCTTTGGGGCTGATGGTTTGCGCTGGCTGACGGGACTGGAGTGAGGGGTGAAAAGCAGCAAACTGTCGATATCTGGCAGGGGGTTCGCGAACAGGAGCTGGCAGCAGTGTTCAGTGTGTGACAGCAACTGGTCGCGACCTCGGGCCACTTCCCTGGTGTAACTGTGATCTAAACTACTTGCATTTCAACAAACAAATATGTGTTTTACAACCAAAGCCCTTGGTGTAAACTTGAGGTGGCCAACCTCGTGGATCTTTGTTAACCCATTAGCTAAGATCAGAGCATCTGATCGTGTGTCGGAGTTAAAATGCTGCTGTGATTTGTTTTAACAGCCCTGCAGAGTGTCTAGTGCCGTGTGAGTGGCATCCAGGAGGAAGATTTCTGTCGAGAGCTCCACGGGTCCTTGTCGAGCCAAGTGAACGTTGCAAAAGCACCTCTTTGTCAGCCAGGGCTGTTTTTGTATGATCTCACTGGTACGTTAGACATTATGAAGTTGTAACTGAGCGTTGATAATCGTCTTGCCTTGCAAATTATTTCTTGGGAGCTGAAAATTCTTCCTCTTGTACCAGAACAATCCTTTGCAATAAAAGAATACCCACCCACAAAAAATGGGTCTTAAATAATGAAATAGAGGCAGCTGAAATGATGCGTTCTGGCCTTAGGAGTCGGTAATAATTCCACAGCGCCTCACGATCCGTGTCGAAAAGCCTGTACTGTACAGGCAGATTTTCTCTTATGTGTATTTTTCTTTCTTGCCTGCTCGGTCTATCGCTTCTCTTGACAACTGGGAAAATATCCCCTGTGATATCCCTGCTGGGCAGCTCACTCGTGTCTTTGAGCGTGGTTACGTACCGCTGCACGGTAGTAAGATGTGTTAGTGGCAGACTGCAGTTCTGTTAGATGAATTTTCAAGTAATATGGTACCAAACTATCACGGTTTATGTTAGCATTGTTTTCCTTGGACGGCTGAAGCCTTGAGGGGGGTGGAATTTGAGGTGATTTTCCAAAATAGAGGTATTTTCAGGCAGATGGTGATGATTCTCAGCTCAGGAAGAGTATCAGTTTTTGTGACTGGCCTTTCTGTTCGTTGGTGCCTCTTTAGACCTGTTGTAGAAGCAGCATCTTGTAGCAACGTGAAACTGCGTGGAAAATTTTCCTAGTTCTGGAGCCCTTAAGTGGTGTTTTGAGATCCATAAACTGGATTAAGAGGGAAAAACCAACCTTAGGCAACAGGGAGTACAGCGATTGTTTCATAAACTGACTTCTCACCTTTTTCTTTCCTTATGAAGCCTTACGCAGGTCGCACTCACGGCATCCGTTCTGCAGCCACCAGTTGCTGGAGCGGTGTTACTGGATTTCGCCCGGTTCTGTCTGTAGGTGCAGCGGGCAAGGATTGTCCCTGTTGGAGTCTTTTAGTCACAACTCCACAAGACCCCATTCCCCACCTCCACCTCTGTGGCATTTCGCCACTGGTGAGGGAAGAGCAAAAATAATACCCTTAAATATGAGGCCAGGTTTCCGCCAGCCTCCTCAGGTTCAAAAGCCTTATTGACCTTCTCGCTGTAATTCGATTTTTCCCTGGTGCAGTGAAATGACGATGTTGCACAAGGCTTCTGCCTTCGAAGAATTTTGACTCTAATGGCAGATACTCTTAGCGCCCAGAGAACGTCTGATGGCTCATCTTGACAGTGGCAGACAGTGTCCGGAGCTGCAACGGCGGGGCCTGAGGTTGGGCTGCCACGGGAGGAGCTGTTGGAGGGAGAACACGCTGCGCAGCCACGGTGGCTCTGAGGTCCGGGGAGGTGTCGTGGTACCACGCACTGAACTCGTGGTGCAGTGGCTTTCTCTGTGTGAGCATCGCCAGCCTCGGCAGCTAAATCGCACCTTGATTCTGTACCAGCAGGTTCTTGACTGAACCGGCCGCCCTTTGGCTGCCGTCAGCGGGGAGGTGGGGGCTCTCCTGATGGCCAGTGAACTCCACAGAGTGCAGACAGGCCCCGCTCGTCTCCTGGTGTACCAAACTTGTTGGGTTACATAACTGAATTTTCATTCTTTAGCTAAAAATAAAAAATGGAACATAAAAGCTATTTTTAGCTTGCTTAATGAGGGCATCTCTGTCTTTATTTCATCTTTCCTGAGACATTTCAATAGGAGGAACGGGGATGGTTTAGAGGTGGTTTTTTGGCCTGGACACTCGTTCTCTGTTCTCTGGAGCATTGTCCATAGCAAACAGAGATGCCGCCTGTGCAGAATAGGTGTTTTCTTTAAATGATCACTATTAGTGAATAATGATCATGAAAACAAACAGATTTTGAGAGGGTTGCGCTAGATTTGCGTGTATCGGGGAGGCAGAGAATTCTTTTTTGCTAACAAATAACCAACGCGCTCCAGGAGCGAGGCCTCGCCGCTGCATTACGGTGAATTATCAGGGATGCACATGCCTTTCTCTGTCTGAAACCCTCTCAGAAGAGACGGGTGGCATTTGCAGGGCTGCCACGGGATCTGGTTTGTTTTTAAAAGCAGCGCAAATCAGGTTTGGTTCATGTTGTAGCTTAGCTTGGCGCTCTGCCCGGCGATAGAGCAGAACGCTGAAGAATAGTCACTATTTTAAGGCTCTGGTTGTGCTGTATCCTGTTTTTACTTGCTACTCAGTTGTGACTGTTAAGTTTTAAACAGTAAACCTTTGTTCACCAGAAATAGCAAAGTGTTTTTAAACACAGAGTGACAGCCTGTGTATGAAATTTTATGAGTTATTGTTATTGCTTTATTTATTTATTCAGATTCCGCAAGGTGTGTCCTTACCGGTTCTTTGCCCTCAACCCCCAAAACATCAGGTGGTTCATATGAGTTCATTTTCTGGAGAAAGTTAAATACAGCAAATGCATGAAGCTGTGCCACTGTTCAAAATTCCAGTGGTGTAAAACAGAGATAAATAATAATAAAAAAGAATCGCATCGTTAAACGCTTCTACCTTCTTCCCTCTCCCCTTTTCTCCACAAGAGTTTGTTCTCTTTGGGTTCACAAGAAAAAGGATTTTTGATTTGGAGTGTAATGAGGATTTGGGGTGGTTCATAAAGAGCAAGTGTACATTGTGGAGGAGATCTTTTCACTTTCACATGAATTCTAGAAGACACCTGGGGGTAGAGGCTGAGCCTGTGCGGAGTTTTTATAACCCCGTTTCCTTGCAGTTTTATGGCTGAGGCAGTCTGGGGAGTTGGTTGCAGCTCCTGAAGGAGAATCTAATGGTGCCTTGGAATTTGTAGATGACTCATAACAGGACAAAACAATCCAGTTAAGTGATTTGAGGTCTTAAATAATCTCTTCAACAGGAAGGTGAAGAAAACATCATGAACTCATGAGGAATAATTGGCTCTCTCGGAGTGCTCAAAGTGCAGCGATCACTGGTTGGCTGCAGTTCAGATGGTCCCTGCTTAAGCTTTGCTGATCAATATATTTCTCAGCTTTTAGGAATGAAATTTATTTGACTGGATGATAATGCTCTTAGCAAAGCAGTATTAGAGTTGCCAGTTGGGAGAAGTTTATTTTAAGTTGGTTTGGAGTAGTGGCATGTGAGCTGGGGCGGTGTCTGATCTTTCTGATCACGATGTGAATCAGCCAGGTGACCAAGAGGGTTTCTCGAAGAGGAAGAACCTGTGATAACGGCTGCACTTCGAAATGGAGAAGTGACCTCTGCCTTGGCAGTTCTTTGCTGCATGGACATGAGGCTGCAAAAATCAAATTGTTTTATGTAGTCCCCAAAATAAACAGGTAGGAACACCTTCCTCATAGCGCTGGTGTTGTCAGAGGTACTGGAGACAAGAACTTCCTCCGTCACCTCCTTTCTCCTTTGCAAAGCACAGAATCATTCAGGGCTGCCTTAATTTCATAGAGGCTTTTCTGCAGCTGCAGGGGACCCCCGCAGGTGTTCCAGTGGATGCACGCCCTTTGAGACCTCATGGGTTTACTGGTAAGCAACTGGAACTGCAGCGTACATGTAATACTGCTGGGTAACCTTCAGCTTAATCAGGTTTACACAATCTCAGTTAGCTGTCTCGCTGTCCCCTTTCCTCTGGCCAGCAGCTTTCAGTACTCTAATGATGGAAAACCCTTCTTCAGATTCCCAGTTTGTTTTTTCATGGCATCTGGAGAGAGCTCCTGTTTCATTTGAAGCTCTGGCTCGTGAGGTAGAACGGGGGGGTTCTGCTCCCCTTCCCTCTGTGCAGACCCTGGTACTGAGCCTGTGTGAGCCGGGACACTCACGGGCTGCAGCAGAATCCCTTTGGTTCTGGACCTTGAACACGTCACCTCCCGCTTTGTTACTAATTTCTGAAGTCTTTGAGAACATTTGGGTGGCAAAGAGCATGGGGAAACCCCTCGGTCCCTGAGCAGTGTCTTGGTGGCGTGCTGCAGCCGTCCACTGGTGAAAAGCAGCAGCACTGGCCCTGTGTTTGCAGAGCAGGCGGTGAAGTGTTTCAGTGGGGCAGAACCAAAGCTGCCCCTCCTCTGTGGCTGCTAAATGCCAATATGTGACACCAGATTCCTTCCCTCAGAAAAAAACCCAAGAAGCTAAACTGCATTTTTTTCTTGTCTTGAGTTTTTGCTCTTATTGGCTGCTTCTGCGCTTGTCCTGACGTGTCCGTGAGATAATGGACAGACTCTCCAAAGTGACTTCAGTGACTGTTTTGGTGATGGAAGAGTCAACACTGAAGTAGCAGTTCTCAAAGCAGGGTTCAAACCCAGTTCACACCCTCTGTCTGGAGTTTTTCATGGTAATTTTCACTTAGTTTGTAGGAGACGTTTGGCTTCCTGGTTTGGCTTGGGACTGCATTTCTCCGCAGTCTCGGTTGCGCTCGGGTGCTGATAGCGCTGGAAGGCCAAAGAGGATCGGCAGAGGCAGCACGGGAACCTCTGCTCAGCTTGTCCGCACTTGTCTGTCTCCAGCCGGTGTTAACATCTTCACTGCTATGAAAATAAAAACATACTAAAACTAAAAAACCCCGTCACCGCAGAACGTTTCGTTACAAAGCTGCTGGTGGAATGTCTGAAATCCCGAGTGACCCAGCCGGAGCAGCTGCTCTCGCTGCGGATTATACCTTTCCTCTCAACTTCAGCCCTCATTTCCTTGAGCAGCCTTCCTGGGAGGACCAGCTGGGCCCTGGGATCCGCTGCTGCCGCTGGGTCGGGATGAGACACGGCAGGAAATAAGTTACTTCAGAAATCTGGCTCGATGGTGTTTCTTCCTGATTGTGACAGCCCGGATGAGAGAGAGCGGCGAGCGATTCTCTTCCCCTTTGATAGGTTCACTGGGTAGTCTGTCTCCATTAGCCACGACACGTTGTGACGAAGCTCCTGCCGCTGCAGCCTTACTCCCCGCACCGTGGCCACCTTGCGGGGTTGCCGTGAGGGTTTGGTTATTCAGAGATAACAGAACAGAGGTGCTTGCTTTGCAGCGGGCGCCTTTAAAGGTGGTCTGATTTGGGGAGGAAGGCTGTTTTCAGAGATGACAACGTGCGTTAGCCTGAAGGGGCTGAGGGCAGCATGCAGACTTCTGGGTAATTGGAGATATTTTTTATCTAGCTCTGTGGTCAAGCCTTTTTCTAGAGAATCAGTGTATTTATCAAAGAACTCGAGCTGTCATCCCCTGACGCTGCACCTTTATATTGGGCAGAGCAGCGTTAGGTGTCTCGACAGACAGTGAAAAGGAGCGAGTTGAGATGTTGGGGTTTGCTGCCCCTGTCTGTCAGGACACTGGATTGAAGGGAAACATCTGTCAGATACCCACTTCGGCGGGTGCGTGCTCAGGTGAAGGGGAAGGAATTGATGTTACTGGATTTCATCATCCAATTTTTAATTTCTTGGAAATGGGAAGGAAAGGGCTAGAATTGCAAACAGACCTTCATCTCTTCTGTAGCCGCCTGTTCAGCTATTGGGTAACGCGTAGGTGGATTTCAATCTGCAACATCTAAATAACCAAAGTCTTTTAATTATTTGCAATAAATGGTCAGAAAAGTGACAGAACTATAAAACCGGTCGGTATTAACCTCTCAGTTGTGCTCAAACTGTAAAAGCATTGTACAGATTACAAAGTCAGGCATTCCAAAAGTATTTCCAATCTTCTTGATGGGGTTTAATTAATTTATCACATATTCCCCACTCTAGTGAGACCGAGACCCCACCAGAAGACAGTGGCTCACGGGGAGGCTGTGCGGTATCTCGGTTTATCCGCGGTGTTCGGTGTTGCGCTGAGCCTTAGCGTGCCCCGGTCAAACTTTGGTTTGCTGGTGGGGTGATCAGCCCCTGGGAAGTGCTCCAGGCCTCACACCGTAAAGGAGGCTGGTAGTTCAAAAGCGATGTAATCTTTACAATGTTCTTCTGGAGGGATTGTCCTCATTCGACAGGAGGATAACTACAATGCAAGCAGTACAATAGAAGGGGTTGATGCTTCGAATGTGCCATTTGATGCACTTGGTATGTGGGGAAAACCCAGTAGCAGGTTTTCAGTTTGTAAAGTGCTTTATGCACAAACTTTTTCTGCTGGTTCGGCTTCTTCAACCAGATTTCCTTCAGGTCTAAAAGCTCTGCTGCAAGGAGAGGGGTGAGGTCATGCAGCTTCCCTGGAAAGAGGCAGCCAGCGCGCTGGGACCGTGTCCTCCACGGCATCCTCTGCTTCGCTGGCTTATAAAACTACATGGAACTTCTTTCTGCGAATAACTTTCTATGTCTTCTCATTATTGATATTAATTTTAGGTTCTTGGCTTTAATGAGATTGTGTCTGGGTCTCTTGGTGTGGAGAGGGACTGGCAGCTGAATACCTGCTATAATTAATGAAGTGGTGGCAAGCACTGAAATTTTCTTTTCCTTGGCTTACCAGGATTCTCTTTTATTGATTTGTGAATCCTTCCTAATTTAATCAAACAAATCCAAACTGCTTTCATGGGGGGCAGTTTTAGTAAAGGAGCAGTTCTTTGATGTCTATTAATTTTTGAAATTGGTCAGGGAGCAAGTGCGGAGATTTTAAAATTCAGGTTGTAAACCAAAGCTTAGAAGTGAGGAGCAGCGGGTTAGTGTGAGGGAACGGGAGGAACCAGACTCTTGCGGTGGTTGGAGCAGTTAATTGTTGGACGGTTTTGGCAACTTGCTCACAAACGTAAGGAACTTTTAAAACTGAATCATTAGATGGGTGACGAGGGGCTGTATTGCCACTAATCTGAATGCAATAACTGCAAATCATTAAATCGATGTTAACTTATCTTTGTTTTTAAGACAGTATTTACTTTTCTTACCAGCATGAGGATTGTGAATGGGGAGAAATCTCCCTTTGAAGAAAACACTTCCACTGGGATTCCTCGGAGAACTGTCTTGTCTGGAGGGTTTGTTTGACTTGGGTTTAATTTCGTGCTGGAGAGAGAAGCCAGATCTGTCGTTCGGAGCCTCTCTGCCTCCTGCTTGCTCACAGGAGCAGCAGAGTTTGACCTGGAAAGTCTCTCTGCCTCGTGCCCTACCTGTGTAACCTGGAAAGTCCGGTTCGGAGGATAAAAGGGCACTTGGTGTCTACTATCTTTGGCTCTTCTTCAGAGGAGCCCAAAATAGTCCTGTCAGGGGCTTTTCACTGAGGCCGAGCTTTCTACCGAGAGCTGAATGAGTTCATTCCTGGGGAGAGAGCAGAAAATAGCAGTGACATCTTTCTGAGGGTGCCAAATCAATCCCAGTCAGGTTAAAAACTCCAGGCAACTGCGGATTGTTCCTTGTGCCCGGCCCTGCCTTTGGTGCTGGAGGAGAAAGGCTTCTGAGCCATTGCAGACCGATCCAGCCGGGGAAGCGTGAACTGAGCCGAACAACAGGATTTACCTCTTCTGCAGCCTCTGAAACTTCCAGTTAATCCTTTAAACAGAATTTAATTTCCAATTAAGCTTTAATAATACATTTCTAATTTTAATCTGCGCTCAACACACTCAGGGAAGGCTTTCTGAAGTGGAAAGCTAAAATTCACAAGAAAGCTTCGTGTGGAAACTGCAAGCTGGCAAAAGCGCCGTTATCGGGAGATCTTACTTCCTGTATTCATCAGATAGCTCAGGGGGTTTTATCAAACGGACACTCCACCCTTTTATTACAGTTATGGGAATCGAATGTTTACCTATCAAAAAGGGCATTTAAAAAGAAATGGTTCTAGGCAGGTTTTGACTGACTTCATTCCCGTGTCGGATTTGCTGTTTGATAACAGTTTAGTTCTGTCCTTAAGTTTGTAATTTGCCCAGAATTTTTTTGTGTGTGTGTGAAGAATTCAGAGAAATTGCAGTGTTGGATTTTAGTAAACGCTTCCTTTGATTCCCGTCTGCACCATTTGGATGCTTAGAAAGTCTGTAGGAAAACTAGTTGTGCTTTTAGAGGAGTGTTTCTCTCCAGTTTAATTTTTTTAATTGTATGACTTGACTCTCCCCGCAAACACAGCAGTATATCCAGCCAGCTTTCACCCAATCTAACGGAAAAATTGAGGTGGGTCACATACAATCGAGGATCTGGAAGAGGGTTCTGCTGTTAGTAAGGCAGCAGTGGTGTTAAATCTGTTATTTTGGATTTCTGACCAAAGTTGTGTGTGTCCAGGTCCATTAACCAGGGTAAGATCATGTCACGGTACCCAACTGCTGGCTGAGTTAGGAATGTGATTGCTTGCAAATTCCTAATTACTGCATGGGGAGGTAACGATTCCTTCCCTGTGAGCTATGAAGATGCTGCTCTTGCCTCACAGGTTGTTTCTCCTGCACCTTTGCAGAGGTTTATTGGTTTTAACGTCGCTTCAAATCCGCTGAGCCAGAGGTGTGTCAGCCCTCTGTTTGGGGACTGTTTTCAGCTATGCCAGAGAACTGCTTATGCAGAAGTATGGGATAGTTAACAATTAAATTGGATTTTAACTTAAAATCTTCTTTTTTCCTTTGCATAGCATAAGAGAAATGCTGGTGGAGGTCAGAGTACAGAGTCAGTTAGGATGTGCTGTTTGGGGAACCATTTTTCTGAGCAAGAATGCCATGCAGACATGAAATGGTTTAACAAGCCAAAGCTTTTTCCTTACCAAGAGCTTTCTGAGGACAGAACTGGAGTATTTAGCACCATTTTCAACGGTCACGGAGCTGTCGTCTTGGCCTCATAATGCGGAAACGGAGAAGCTGTAATGTGGAGTCACTAAGTTCTCGTGGTTCAAGAAGTTAATGTATCTGGTACACAAAGTAATTAATTATCGTACTTCAGTATCTACACTCGTATAGGAGGCAAGTTGCCACTAATGGAATGTGACCCCAGGAGATCACAGAGTTGTCAGGGGACTTGTTAACATTTTAAGAGTAATCCGAATTTTTTTTTTTTTTTAAGAAAAAGTGCTTTTTTTCCTTTCAAAATAAAACCCCGCAATCCCCAGCCCCCAGACTGTGCGATACTCTCCGTTCACCTCCGAGGTAGTTGCCGGGGAAAAGGGGTCATGATCGCTTGTCCGTGCTCGTTCTCAGCGCTGTTTCTCTTTGCTCGCAGCTCCCCTCGCTACCACTCAAGACTCCTGAGTTATCCCAGAGCGCAATGGTGACCTTTGCAGGTTTTTTGCTTTGTGAACCAGTGCTGAAGTTGCTGGCGCTCTCCTGCTGGAATGACAGCGAGGTCTAACATCACAGAATTTAAACACGCTCTTTCACCAGCTAACAGCCGGCGGTCGAGGCGCTCGGCGCACCGGCCTGCTCTGCTTACGCTTGATCTTCACAGATTGCAAGTGGCAGTTGTTGATGGTCTCCAATAAACGGCGTAGTCTGGGGGCTGCTCGGAGAGGAACCAGCCCAGAGCTACGCGCCGCTGTAATGATCTATCGCAGCAGGAACAGGCAGTCGGGTGTCTTGGGTTTGGAAGGGTTTATCGAAGGCAGCATTTCTAAAATTAATGAGGCAGCAAAGCGGTGGAAAAAGCTGTTTTTTGAGAACTGCTGTAGTTCTTGACCTCTTGTGTTTCCTCATTTCCACCTTTAACTGCAGCGAAAGACAAATGGTCGTGACCTCCCTGTTTTGTCACACTTTGAGGTAGGTGTATACATTAAAAACCGTAAAGCACCCCCCTCCCTGGGAGCCTTGGAGGAGGATCTTTAAAAGAAACCAGCACCTGTTGAAATAGTTGCTTCAATGTTTGGCGCAACTCCCAAGCAAACCTTTTTTTAACAACAAAAACATATGCAGGGGCCATCGAAAAGCACAGCTAGTTCTGGTAGTGCGCGTTCGGCGCTCCGCGGCTCCGAGGGAGAAGGGCTGTGACTCGCTGCTGTGCTAGCGCGGAGCCTTTCTCTAATTTCCAGCACTGCTCAGAGAGCGCCGGCGTGTAACTGCATGTCAGAAGATTGCAAAAGAAAAGCAGGGGACCCTTTCCTGCTTTTTAGGTGGGAGCTTCGGACCTGTTTGATCCGGCACACCGAGTATTTTAGATGTCTTTAATTCTTTGGGCTGAGGGGATTTGTCTGACCTTTTGTTAAGGAAAAAACCACCAGCCACTTTGTGACTGGCACCTTCCCCGAATAGTCGAGGCCTTTGAGAGTGCCCGTTCTGTCGAGAGGTTTGGTCTCTAAGGCATATCTTAAGTTTTGGGGTAGTTCAGTCCCTCAGCTAAAATATAAAGGTGGTGGGTGTCTGTGTTTGGAAATTGTTGGCTTCTAGGGGAGATTCTGTGACTGAAGGGTACTTGAACTGCTTTCCTAGGGATAATTTTAAAGCCAGAAGAATACATGCACTGTATTCCTCAGCGTGATCTTGTTTTCTCCTCTGCTCAGGGAGTATTCTCATAGGTAGATATATATACACCCCTTAAGTGTCGGCCTGATAGAAGCAGAGGGCTCCCTTTTCTCTCTGTCCCACCGCCGTGCTGTTGGTGTGCAGTGTGGTGTCTTCGCTGTTGGGAGTGTGAGCTCTTCCTTCGCTTTGCTAGAAGCACCTTCGCTCGCTGCACTGTGGAGGCAGGGCTGCTCCTGCCCGTCCTGCCGTTTCCTTTGCTTGGGGGAAGCACAAAGGAAAAAACCCGTGTGAACATCCAGGTTTGGGGATGCCGCCTTTCCTAGTGCTTTTCCAGACTTTGCTCTTCGCATTTCTGGCATGGCAAGGGGAAGGCTTTCAGATCCCTTTGAATGAAACCGAAGCAGGTTTGTTGATGTACACACTGCAGTACCTTAGCAACCACCCTCCATCTAGTCCAAGATCTGCACATTTAGTCTTTAAACAATTCTTTGCTACCAGTCTAGGAATGGTCTCGCGTTTCAGCGTGCCAGAGCAGCCAGTTGATGTCTAGTGAGGACCAACAGCCGTTACAAAAGGTGACCTCCTCCACGGTGGGAGGAGAGGAGCTGATGGAGGGTCATTAACAAAAGATTAATCCAAAATCATAGCTCTTGTTAACGAGCCATTGAGACAGAGCAGTCTTCGGAAAGAAGTGATGATGAAAGTAAGTCGACATTTGAGTAGTAAAGAAACAACTTTCTCTCACGTACCCTTTCTTGTACAGCAGAAGCGTGTACAGCTACGGGAAAGCATTCTGGAGTATTTTAGCCGGGGGATGTTGATCCAAACTGGAGACTGATATCCAGCTTTCACTGAAACTTTGCAGGCTGTCATGTTTTTGTCATGTATTCCTGCTCCGTGAGGAATTCTTCGCTGGTTTTACTGCCACCCGTGCTTTGTGGGGAAGGTTGACCTTCACTTGCAGGAGCTGGATTTGTGCTATTAGAGATGGTCTCTGTTCTTGGTGATAAGGCCATGGTGTCGAGTCGGGTCAGTTAAAACAGCTGAAAAATAAACGAGCTGCCTTTACACTTTCCTCCTCCTTTTCTTTTAGTTACAGCTGCAGAAAACCCAATACTTGCAACTGGGACAGAGTCGTGGCCAGTACTACGGTGGGTCGCTGCCAAATGTGAACCAGATTGGAAACAGTGCCATGGATCTCCCCTTCCAGGTGAGCCGAACAGGGTGTTTCCTTCTTTTCGGTGATGGATGCTGTGCTTGGAAGCTGTGTTTTCCTCACAGGGGACCACGAACCAGCTGCTGGTTCAGAACGTAGCACCGTGGCCTCAGCAGGTCACCCTGTTCTAGAAGTTTTTGCTCTTTTGGGATGGAGCCATCGTGTGTGGGACGTGTGGATGTTTTTGTGTTGTATCTATCTAGTCCCTGGTTTTGACACTTCTGTGTCACGAATATCTGTCAGTGAATATTCATGGTGGTGGTTGGTTTTTTTGCTGCTCAGTACCAAATTCATAATGAAATCTACTGCAAAAATCCTGCAGACAAAGGAAATAAGGCGAGGGGACGTGGGAAGTGCTGGGTGTGTGGAGGAAGGACCTGG
>NW_010418874.1:0-5107 GCF_000710305.1 Buceros rhinoceros silvestris
ACCCCCATAAGCAGAGTTACTGTTGTATGTCCTGAGGGACTGAACCATTTCAGTGTCCCTTGTTATTTGGTGCACAGTGCGGTTTGTGAAATCCAGTGGCACTCTTACCTGTTACCATTTTCTCTTGGGAAAGAAAATACAGGTTGTAGCGGCAGTATACTTCACCCAGCCTGCCTTCTGGTGAGCCTCATGAGGTGTTTCTGGCTGCCTTAATGCCAGACTAACACCACAGACTAGTTACTGTTGAGGCTTGCTTGGTGTTTGACCCAGCCACATAACCACAGAATGGCCTCCTGGTGAAGGTTACATAATGTGACACATTATGGACTGTTTTTCAGAGGAGTTATTATTTTGTTTGGTAACAGAATGAGAGAGACATGTTCTTGGTAGAGTTTGCCAAACCACTTGTGTCACATGGAAGGCCTCCATTGCGTGTTCAAAGAACAGCAAAGGATGACATCCTGGAATACGTGAACGGGATGAAGCACTCCTTACTTCCCGGTGACAAAGTGCTGGCACCCTGGGAGCCAGATATGGCCAGGTACGGCCCAGGGACCGTCCTCACAGGCATCGAGACAAGGGACCCCTTGCGAGGTAAGAAAGATGTTTCTCTCTTCTTCCTCGCCTTGCTTTGGAATGTGAGACTGTCAGGATAAACTCTTGCGGCGCTACTGCCAGAGAAACACCAGTGCACAGACCACAGTTTAGTGTTGCTTAAAGCTTGCAGGAGCTGATGAGACTTACTGATGGATATCAGCGCAACCTCACCGGTCTGACCCGAAGGAAGTTGTGACCCATAACAATGTCATCTTCCATGTTTGCAGGTGTGCCATGTCCCATCTACTCGGCCAAGGCTGTGTCTGCCATGTGAAGGACAGTGGCCTTTTCCTGAGGGGTACAAGTAAGGCAGCTCTCAGGAAACACCCATCTGTGCTTGAATGCTCACATTGGTACTGAACGGTACATCTGGGGGTGATTTTATCACCCAAATGAAGGAGATCTCAAAGGCTCATTCATTTTTCCCATGTCTGACAGTCAACCTCTGCTGACTTACCAAAATACTATTCTCAAAGCATTACTGCAAACTTTGCCAGTAACAGCAAAAGTTACTCAGTCAACATTTTCTTATTCATTGATGACAAACTGGGAGGAAAGATGCTGCCCAGCCTGTTGTCACACCGACAGTGCCCTAGCTGCTGACTCCACCCTCCATGACACCGTGGTGAGGTGTTAGAGGGGTGACAGTAAGTCGATCTTACCGCTTGACAGGAGTAGGAAGTGCCTAAAGCTGCAAAGCCTGCTCTGTGTAAGCGCGCTGCCCGGGCAGGCCAGCTGCTCACAGCTTTTTACCTTTCCTATCAACAGCCTCAGAAGATGAAGAAATAACAGTCCAGTTCTGGAATGACAAGAAAGTGAAACTCCTGCGAGATGTGGCTTTGTGGATCCCTCCTGGCCTGTGGGAAAGGATTGTAGAGATGATCCACATGCCCTTCACCAGCAGGGTGAAGCCCAGAGGAAGCCCGGACACTAACTCTTGTATTTTTCCCTGCAGTTGTAAAAGAGCCCCAATTCCTGTTTGTGCTGCACATCATAGCCTTGCCAAGCACTGCTTGCTCTGCTCACCCTGCTGGCCGTGTTTCCACTATCACTGTGATGGTATATGCTGTTTGTCAGCACATGTGAGGTGCATCTGCTGCTGCCATCCCCGCATTGATGCCTGGTGGCCTCTTCCATCCAGGTCGCTGGTCTTTCAGAGTGAAACTGAAGAGGCAGAGTCCAGCAGCAAGCACTCTCCATGTCTTCTAGAACTGAAAGGCCCAGAACAAGAAGCAGCAGCAGCTGCGGGAGCATTTTCTCCCTCTTCTGCTTCAGAGTTGGACCTGGAGCCCCTCCGCAGTAAGAGTACTGTGGTGGACTGTGCTGTTAACAGAGGCTTCGGCTGTCTTGAGAAGCCCAGGCAATGGAGTGCAATGTTTGAAACCATCGAGCAGTCTCCCAGAGGGCAACTCACAAGAGACCAAGATTTCAAGCCATCATCGGGGGTAAGGTAATCTGTATTAATACTGTATTTATGTCAGCCCATGGTCGGTCCCTCGACCCCTAACAGTTAGAATGGAAGAAATGTTCTTGTTAATGGGCTGGAAGTTGGCTAGAAAAATACATCATTTCTAACTGAACTGCTTGCTAACATCCACCAGTTTTGTGACAGGCAAGAAACTTCTCCACTAATTAAAACAAAACGAAAATCCCACAACCTGAAGGAAGGGCTGAAGATACTTGCTAAAGTGGAAAAGGTTATGCTAGTAACTGTGTGCACATTCAGTAATGCAGATTTCAATTCAGAAATGTGCCAAATGTCCACTGACATCAACCCAATGAAGTCCTAAGGAAGTAGGGACCTACGTGAGTGGCCCTGGAAATGGACAGGTGTGACTGTCAGCAGCAATAAAACAAGAAAATATTCACTTTGGAAAGGTGCTGGGCTCCGCCAGTCAAACTCTGATAGTCACTAACTGTCTGAAAGATAAAAGCAGCTTTTTTAGTAAACAGTCTGTACTGAGTATCTTCTCTTACTCCCTCCCAAGAAGCAAGCAGTTTACACAGCAGGTCCCTACCCTGATACAGAGGGGATACAGAGTAAAGCAAACTGTGTCACGGCTAGGAACAAGGACAACACCCTGATTTTTAGGCCTGGTTTCTGTTGGCCATAGTCCCCTTCTGCTTTAGAAAAACTTGGAAAAAAAAACCAAACCAAAAAGACCAAACAGAACATGAATGTCAAAAAAAGCAAGCTCAGAAAAGAGGAAGAAAAAAGCTGGCAGGAAGAAGGGTCAGATGAAAGAGAACGGCAGGATGAACAGAAACACTGCTCTGCACAGGGGTACTGGGGTACAATTAATAAATAATATAAAAAAATCAGAAATCAAATATTAGCTCCTCTGTACCTTCATGCTCATGCTGCTGTTTGCTGACTGCAGAGCAGAACTTTGAACATGCTAAACTTGCATGTTGGTTTCTGAGGAGAAGATTAACGTGTTAATGATGTCTTGGCGAACAGAGAAGAGACTGGAATGTATCTTGTGTCCTCACAATTACATGCGTTAATTTTAAGCAGATGCCTACCAGCCTATTAACTATATGGTTCCTACTTTATTATTTAATCATAGTTCTGCACCTTTGTAACTGATTTCCTAGGATTTTTTTTAGGCCAGTGTGGAGCTCCAGGCAGAAATGCTCTGTGTTAGGAAGTGTCACAGCTGGGCACTGAACTCCTGGTGCTTTGCCTTTTGGTACATCTAGAAGGAAACCAGAGTGGTTTCATTCCAGCCCCAAACCGGCAGCATGAATCACGGTAGAGGACGCGATGTGGTAGTGCAGAGTACACTGACATTCCTGTAAAATAGCCCCTGGTGTTTTTAAACCCAGAGATACGTTGCTACTCCTTAAGACAGCTGAAGCAGTTTTATCATATTATACAGACTGCGTCAGAAGTAATTTGCAACCACCGAAGCCAGAGGTGCTCTCTGTGGGGCTAACGTCCTCCCACTGTAATTGCCAGAATTCCTCCTAACTTCTAAAGGAGCAAAGTTTTTGGCCAAATCCTAACAGCTTCTGAAAATCCTTTGGTCTTACTGAAACATTTGTTTCAGCAGCAGTTTGTACTAGCGCAGAAATTGCACCATTCTTAAAGCTCCATGGGGCAGAGGTACCTATCTTACAGCCAGGAAAGCAGCAGTTACAAAGACATCAATGGTGGTTTTTTAGATTAGACTTCAAAGGGATCTGTTTTCTGTCTGCCAGGAAGAAGGTTTTGCAGCACCAGGAAAACAAAGATATAAAACAGCAAGCAAGAAAACAGAGTTGGCTAATAAACATAAAGTGACTTGCATAGGAGACGATAAACTTGATGAAACAGAGTGTGTCAGAAGAGGACAGACAGAAAAAACAGCAAAGAGCTCACTTGCAACAAAGCAGAGAGAGAGACATGATCAACCAGAATTCAATAAAAGTGCAACTGATGAGTTCAGCAGCTGAAATTTCAGGTAAACTGCTCATGCTGTATCAGTGTTACATTTATTAAGGAGGTCAAGTTCTCATTTAGGTACTCTGTAGAATATCTTTATGAATAATTGTATACTCTTAATAACTGAGAGACTCTATTTCCACCCCCATTGAATTTCAGCATCCTCATTCTTTACTCCAGGATGTTATCTTAAATTCCCAGTTATTTGGACTTTACAACTCTGGAGATATAGCAGGCAAACTAGTATGAGCACTAAAAGCCTGACCAGATACACAGCAAGGGTCTAATAAACCTCTAATTTGTCTACAGTTCTCTGGAGTAGCCAGAGGAATTCAGTAAGCACGGTGATTTCTTTTTATAGAAGGCACGAGGAAACAATGCAAGCTGACAGCTGAAAGTCCTAGAGAGTGAATCTGATTTGCATTTTATTTCTTTATCAGAATAAAAGTACAGCTAGGAGAGATGCGCTGTGAGCCAGCTGCTCTAAAGTCAGTGCCAGTCCACAGAAGCTCATGTACCATGAGGTATTCATACCTCACAGCTCACGCTCTCTGTGGTCATGAATGTGACATGGACATTCTGTCTGAGGATAATATAAAAGAAGCTGTCATCACAAAGACTAAATTATGTATTTTATTCCACTGATTGTATCTGTAATTGTTTAAAGCATAAGAACCTGGAATTACAGTCACACAATTGGATTTAAGGCATACAATGTACAAATATTTATAAAATCAGGTACAAAGTGGGCTGTGTATAATTGCGTTAAGTAGAAAACAGATATACAGGCCATAAAAATGGAGTCCCAAAGAGGTTACTATTAAAGTGCTAACAAGAAAAAGATATACATAGTTCATTACATGCATTGAGAGCCTCGTATTTTATTGCTGTGATTGCCAAGTAACAACAAATGTCATAGAAAAAAAGTTAAATCAATGCTTTGTCCTGCATTGACATCCACCACGTGGGTTTGTTGTACCATGTCCTCTGAGGTTGCTGTGACAGAATAGGTGCCAGGAGAAACTTCAATGTAGATGTCTTTGGAAGCTTCTCTAGTCTTTGGGGGGGGGGGGAAAAACACCA
>NW_010418874.1:5171-6784 GCF_000710305.1 Buceros rhinoceros silvestris
TTTGGGGGGGGGGGGGAAAAAACCCACATCATTACTGTTTAGTCATCTTGGATCTCCCACAGTTCAGATGCTATATAAATGCACCAAGATTTTTTCAGAATATAGAGGTAGCATGGACAGAACTGTTAAATGTTTCTGTCAATACCAAAATTATCAAGTGCCATACTCAAAGGACTTCAGCTAAGGTTTCGTCAATGGAAATAACCAACATGCTGTAATCTCTGCCTCACAAAACTGTTACCCACCTAAATGGTTTTGAACAGAAACCTGGGAAACATCCGTGCAACATGGGTGCTCCCACTACTTTGTACTGTGGTACAGATTCCAAATTCCTCATCTTCTGTGGCTTAGAAGTTTCTGAAACTGATCTGGTGGTGTTAGGCTTTGGAAAAAAGCAAAAAAAAAAAAAAGGTTTCTTCTCCTTGAGCAGCAGAAGTCTTCAGACAGACTGTGTGAAGGCCACGCTTCACTGGCTGAGCAACTGCTGCCTGCCTTTCCTCAGCACAGGGAATGTGTCAGGAGCACAAAAGAGGAGCGACTGGAGAACGCCTGGATTATTGTTGCTGATACTATTCAAAAGAGCCTAAAGATTAATCAAAGTGTTTGTCCACAATATAAAGTAGACTCTGAACTGGTTAGTGTCAGAATACCACAACCTGGTTTATGGTTAACTGTGCAAGTCTCTGTATGCCAGCTCTACTGCCCACCTATACGTACGTCAGGATTGTGAATGCACCACTGGTTAATCTTCTGTGCCATCACAAAGTCTCCGCACCTGATCGCAAATTTTAACCAGCTTGATACAAAATGATAAATGCTATACCTCAATTTAAAAACAAAATATTCTATAAACTTACCTGTTGCTGGCAAGCTTGAGTTTGGCTGGATGCTACAGAGGCTTCAGTCCTCTGGAAAGGAAAAAGGTACTGTTTTCTGATGATACTCAGAAAAGGTAAATTTACCTGAGACAGGTGAGGCTTTACGTCCATGAAATCCTCCCCTCCACAAAAGGACTGATATGACACTCATCACTGCCAGCAGAAGTTACTCTGCTCCTCCCCACCCCTCCAGCAGAAGGCTCAGGTGAGCCCAGGTGTTCATATGCCCATGGTGTCGAGCACGTACATTAGCATAAGCGTCACAGACACTGGGTAGGTGACAACTGTCCCATGGCAAGGGAAGGAATAACCTTTAATCAAAACTAAACCCGCCTGTTTACCTCTTCTTTGGAGGATTCCAGCTCACTGTCCCCTGCTTGCCTGCCATGGTATCTGCAGACGTGTTTCATTTCATGCTCTTTGCATCTACAGGCTGCCACAAAGCTATAGTACTTCTGGACAACAGAAACAGAGTATTATATGGAGAAGCATCAAAGCCGTGCTCACAACTCCTGCAGGTTTATAATTAAAAGTGGAACTGCACAGCTACCGACTGTCTGCATTAACTGGTTGGTCTGTTCTCATGTGAGGGTGGAAACAACGCCTGGATGTCTGCAGGCCATCTGCCTTCTGGTACAAAACTGACATCCTGCTTTCAGACCTCCCAGCAGAATACACAGAGACTCTCTGACACCTCAGAACTGAATTCATGAAAAGACCAGCAGGAACGCTCTG
>NW_010418874.1:6855-9174 GCF_000710305.1 Buceros rhinoceros silvestris
ATGCTCTGGAAACATCTACCTGATTAGGCTCTTCAAGAAAAGCTCTGGTGGAAGAAAGTTTAGCTCATGGGTCCTTAACAGGATGCCTACGCAAGCTAGGTGCTTCGCAGCCTAGCCAGAACCCTGGTTCTGCAACCTGGTTCTGCAGGGCACGTGCATGAGCGCTGCTCTAAAAGCAGAACACGTTAGTACTGAAAAATGAGTTGGTAAAGAAGCTAAAGCATCTTCAAGGCTGGTACCAGTAGCGCAGTGGTTTTGAGAACTATTCAAGTCCACAGCAGCCCTTTAATGGCTCCACAGAAAAAGTACTTGAATCTTCCCCACCGCAAATGAAACAGCAGAGTGCAGCTCTGCTGCCATCTGTTGTCACCGCAGAACTCCTCCCAGGGTTACCTTTTTGGTCATGGGGACCAAAAAGTTCCAAATATTTGTATTATTACACTTACATTCTCTGACTATCAAGACTAAACAAAAATATGGCCAATAGAAATTTTTATTTCCAAATTTACTGCTGTGCTTTATTCCTTGAGGTTATGCACACATCAATAGATTTGGTTGCTTGTATTGTGGTTTATGGTAGAACTATGTCCCAAAATACATCAAATAATCTGATCCACTGCATAATGCTTCGCAGAGCATCTCTACAGCACAGGAGGCAAGCTGGATTCTTTTACATGACATCACTGAGCAAAGAAATGAAATCAAACTTTTGGTAGGAAATGCGGGTAATCTTTGGTCCCTTAGTAACTTTAAAGAACTCAAATCACAATTTGAAGTTTTTGCATTCAAGTGCCTAAACTGTTATGTTTGGCTGTGGATTTTTATTTGCAGCTTGTAAACTTTATTGATGAACTTGTGGGTCTGAGAATTCCAGCCTTGCCTTGCCCCATCCCCCCTTTACAACTCTTCTCTACAGAAGGTGACTGATGCTGTACTGTCTTAGTGCATCAGCATGTAAGTCAGCCACTGCTCGTTCCAACTGTAACACGCCTGACAGGGCACAGGACGAGCCTCGATACACTGTTAGATTTTTGCTTCATCTTATGTAAATCTCCGTTCTGCCTGAGCTGTTTGAGGGTTAACTGGTTACTGTGTGTGTACTCTGTGTGTGTTACTGTGTATTGCGCCAAAATGATACAGGAGTTGCCTAAGAGCTAATCATCTGGTACGTCTTGAACTACTGTTTTCTCTCACTTAATTGAAGACACAGCCTCTGTTACTGACTCTGCAGATAACGAGCTCCCTGCTGCTTTATGGTAACAGCTACCACGGGGCACAGACAGTGTAAACTGTGTTGGGGTTTCCAGAGACCTTGATGCAGCAGTTGGGCTGCAGGGCTGCATTCACAAGGACGAGCTGGCAGAGGTGGGCACCTGGTCCGTCTACCCAGACGAGTAATGACACCCGGCAGCAGAGCTGGCACGGAAGCAGTGGAGCTGTGCGTCTGTATGCCACACCTCTCAACTCCTTCTGATCACAAACCAAAATACGGTGCAGCTCAGAACTGAGCCCACACGCCTTATCCAGCAGCAGCATCCCAAACTGATGCTGGGGCGGCTAACTCTTAACTCCAAGGTGAGCATGTGACACAAAGCAATCTCTCTGCTGGAGATTCAAACTCTCTCACTCCTGCCACTACCAGCCAGCCTGAGCAGTTCGCACTGGCGTGACGAAGCAAGGGGTTACTTTTTGTCATAAAGTCACTCTACAGCAGAGGTGCAGCCCTGGACACCACTCTGGACATGACAAGCCTGTGCAGTGGCCGACACAATGTAACCTGTGACATCATCTGACATCTCTGTCTCCAACCATACCACCTTCCCACCACAAGTGGAGGAGCCCTCTGCTAAGATCTGCCCTGGTCAGCTGACGGCTGATGACAGGGGTGGTTCGCAGCTCGGGCAGTACGGTCCAGGCCAGCATCACAGGCTAAGTTCTTCCCACGCAACGAGCAAAACTCAAGTCTAATTTTTGCAGTTTTAGCAAAAGTAGCGCAAAGGGGCTGTGCCAGGCACATCACCCTCGGCCCTTTGCAGGGGACGGCGGGGGGTGGCAGTGCCTCACCTCGCATTCCTTCGTGGCTTGGTTCATCAAGTTCACAATGGAAGCAAATGCTGCACTGAGCCGTTCTGAGTCTTCCTCCTGTAATTAAAGACAGTTTTTGCAACTCCTAAGGTGGTGCTCGTTGCCTAGAGGCAGGAAGTGCCAGGTGACCGAACAGCCAAACACTCGCTAGCGCCGGGGGCTGTCCCGGGGGTGCAGCGGTCACTCAGGCCCGCGCCGCGGTGCTCAGCCTCACCGCAGCGCGCACCGGGCAGC
>NW_010418875.1:0-231 GCF_000710305.1 Buceros rhinoceros silvestris
GGGCGCGGATCCGGAGAGCGAGGGGCCCACCCCCTTCTCTGCCAGCAAGGCCAGTCCACGGGTGTGGAGCGTCAGCCAGTCGATGGGGAGCGACCACGAGAGGCCGTGGGTGAAGGTGCTGCCTGTCAGTCTGCTCTGCACTGGACTGCTGCTCTGGTGCCTGTTCAGGGAAAAAACGGAGATTGACGAGCGGCTGGAAGCGGGATTCTCCGGTCAGGTAGCGGACTCTCC
>NW_010418875.1:326-1468 GCF_000710305.1 Buceros rhinoceros silvestris
GAGGCGGCCGAAAAAAGCAGCGCTCCCTTGGAACTGCCGCGGGAGCAATGAGGACGGGCCGCGGCTGCAGTGGAGGCGCTGCCAGAAGCTCGCTGGCATTCACCTGGTTAAAAGCTGTACTGACACTTTAATGGGAGAAGTTTTTTCAGTCTGTCGGCAGCCTTCGCTTGCAAGCTTGGTTCTCTGATGGTCTGCTTTCCGCGCAGGTCTTGCACTTAGAGAGTTACACCGCAGCACAAGGAGTATTTCCCTCCTGCGTAGCAGGGATTTATTGCAGGTTAACTTGCGTTTGAAGGTCTGTTTTATACAACCCAGCTCTTTTCCATGCATCGTTTTTCTTCGACGCACAGTTTATTAAAGCATCAAAGCTGCAAGTCTGTACAGTTGCTGCTGAAGGTGACCTTCATTTGACACTTTGCTGGTCACAGAGTCTGTTCAACATGCATGATTCATGAATGTGCGGTTCTTTGTGTTCTGCATATTTCTTAAAATTCTGCTAAATAACACAGATTTCTTCAATCTTAACACATAGTCGGTGCTTGCTTTCTAGACTAGAACTTTTTAGGCATGCCTGGGCTAGGTGATCGTTACTGCTGGGAGAGGTTTTGCAGGCAGTCAAAGTGACTGACTTGCACTGGAGAGGAAACCCTCAGTGTCATTGAACAATATAAGCATCTCCTTTACTATTAGATTGATAAATACTCAAACTTGCACACTCTGGAGACTTTTCCTGGAGAGGAAGAATCTAAGCTACTAATACAACTTAGTTTCCTTAGAAGCTTTTTTAGAAGGTTTTTCAAGCTTTGAAATGTTACCGTACAAAAGTTTTTATGTCATTAAAATTCCTAATTAAAACCCAAAACAACCCAAAACCACCAAACAAAAAACCCCAGACGTGGCGGCAACTGAAAAACCAGGCTGGAGCTCCAGGGAAAACTGACTGAGCATCATGTTTATCTTCACGCTGCCGAAGCCCGTCCCGGCAGCTCTAACGGCTGGTGCCTGGCGGAGGTTTGTCTCGGGGATCAGCTTTTCACGCGGTGGAACACCGCCGGCGAGGCACGCGCGGGAGCGATCCCGGGTGCATCTGTCCCCGCTCCGCCCGGCGGCTGCTCCTCTCTCGGCCCGGCGCTCTCCCCCGA
>NW_010418876.1:0-232 GCF_000710305.1 Buceros rhinoceros silvestris
GAACCGGCGGCGGACGTCTGGAGGTGGGACTGTGCCCCTGACGGGGAGCTCACAGAGGAGGGCCGGGAACCCCCCAGGCTGGGCTGGGACCTGCGCACCTGCTTGGTGAGCAGCGTGGCCTCGGGTGAGAGCGGGCTGGAGATGGAGGAGGGCGGCAGGAAGATGTGGGCCTGCAGGCTGTGCTGGTGAGTCAAGGCGATGGCCACCTTGGGGGGGGCGGGAGGGGTCTGCA
>NW_010418876.1:540-838 GCF_000710305.1 Buceros rhinoceros silvestris
CGCTTGCGGACCAAGATGGAATTCTTCTTCCCTGGGTGGGGGGCGGCAGCTGCACCGACCCTGGGAGCACGGGCTCAAGGACACCGTGGAGGACAGGGTGGCAGCGGGGAAGGGACAGGAAAACCTCACTGGTGTACTGGGGGGATGCCAGACCCCGGGGAGGCAGGAGCAGAGGGAGAAGCAGGGACAAAACAGGGGGGTCCTGGCTCCAAAGGTTCCAGACTAGGGGCCGGGGCCCGTGGTCTTTCTTGTCCTCTGCAGGTGATGGGGGGGGGAGGACAGGCAGGGGGGCGTGACA
>NW_010418877.1:0-357 GCF_000710305.1 Buceros rhinoceros silvestris
AATTGGTAATTTTAACCAGTTCATTAAATTGGTCCATTAAGTTGGATGAGCGGAGACCACAATAATGATCAGGGGGCTGGAGCACCTCTGCCTTGAGGACACGCTACGCTCTTCTTGGAGCCTTATGTATGCTCTATTTGAAAATCAAGCCACCTAAAATAAAACAACCTCATTTCTTTCCTAGAGAGTCCTCCAAGTCACCTTGCTGCTAAGGCAAAAGGCCTCTGCCCAGACTGTGCGGACGTGCAGACAGGAGAGGCAGACATGCAAATGGCAGGTTTGTGGGGTAGCAGTGGCTGATCTGAGAGTCTCTAGAGCCTCTAGTTCACCCTGGAGCATAAAAACCTGTGCTACCTC
>NW_010418877.1:552-6180 GCF_000710305.1 Buceros rhinoceros silvestris
CACAGCAAAGCTAGCCCTTGCCCCTCTCTGGCTATCTGCTGCTTGCACCTTCTCCCTGCTCACCACCTCCTTGGCTCTCTGCACTTACTCCAGTCCCACACTCCAGCTTCCCACTCCTGTTCCCCTTCTTCCCTGGAGAGTTCTTATTTAAGAGAATTTTACTTCAGCTTCATGGAATCACAGAGTGCTTTGGGTTGGAAGGGACCTTCAGAGGTCATCTAGTCCAACCCCCTGCAGGGAGCAGGGACAGCTTCAACCAGAGCAGGTTGCCCAGAGCCCCAAGGTCCAACCTGACCTGGAACATTTCCAGGGATGGGGCTTCTCCAACCTCTCTGGGCAACCTGGGCCACTGTTTCACCATCCTCAGTGTAAAAAATTACTTCCTCTCTCTAGCCTAAACCTCCCTCTTTTAGTTTAGACCATCACCCCTTGTGCTGTCACAACTACCCTGCTTAAAAAGTCCCTCCCCGTCTTTCTGACAGCCCCCTTTAAGCACTGACAGGCTGCACTAAGGTGTCCCCGGAGCCTTCTCCTCTCCAGGCTGAACACCCCCAACTCTCTCAGCCTGTCCTCAAGGCAGAGGTGCTCCAGCCCCCTGATCATTTTTGTGGTCTCCGCTCATCCAACTTAATGGATCAATTTAATGAACTGGTTAAAATTACCAATTCAACTGAAATAGTTTGTGTTTACACAAAATAACTGTTTGTGCAGCAACTTGCACTGAAACAAAACCCAGAAGTTCGTATCGATTTGACCATTTTTGCTGAAGCTTTTGTGCTTCCACGGGTGTCGTTCAAACTTGTGCGCCTCAAGGGTTACTGTCCCACAGCCCTATTTCTCAACAGATGCGAGGCAACTAAGCAAGCGCCAGGAAACGCTGAACCATGTGGCAACGACAGGCACCCTTACGCCGCCAGCTGTAAAAGGCAGGGAAATAAAACGCAAAGGAAAGCAAAGCTGACGTAGTCCTCCATTCAGCAGAGGCGGACAAAGAGCCAAATGAAGAGATGCAGCTTTTTCTGCGGTGCTCGCACCGAGAACAGCACGACCGTCCTCAAGCGCTGTGTCTCCACCAGCTCTGTGAGCTGAAGGAATACTAGCCCCATTGTACAGACAGTAAACTGAGGCAAGCAGAAATTCAGATCTGCAGAGTCTGAGAGAACCTAAAACCCGATTCTTGCTAGTGCTAAACATCACATGTTCTTTGAGACTCCAGAGGATCCACCTTCCAGCCCTTGGCACAGATGCACATGTGTGGCGCTAAGAGAACCCGTGAAATGAGGAACGCAATGCACGAGCTACAGCAGGAACACTTTAGCAACCACAGACACGTTTATTTCCCCATCTCCGCTTCTACATTTTCAAGTGGGGGAACCAAGTATCCTGCACGCTGGGAAATTTGGATCAAAGAGCTATGATGGTCACAAGTCACAGCTCGTCACCCACCTGACAACTGTAGCTATTTATGTACAAATTAGCAGTGCTGACCTGGCCACTCTTTAAAGATTGATGTAAATGGCTTATCCAGCATCACACTCCTTGGCAGTGAATCAACTTCTCCAAAGGAACATTCAGCTGCCTCAACAATGAAATTATGTCTTCCCTTCTTGCATTCATAGGAACACGGGAGGGTAAGAGTTCAACAGACAACACTCTCCTTCAGCGTGCACTTTAATTCATCCCCAGAGCAGGCTGTAACACAGTGAGTAAAAACCTATCGCCCTATGGAGGGGGGCGGGGGGAGGCATGTGATCTATTTTAAGGTTATTACAAAGCAATATATAGATGTATGGATGGAATTAAGATTGCATAAGCATTTCCTAATTCTGGCATTTTGTAACTTCTGAGCGCTTAACTTAGCCACTTTAATATCCTTTTGCTCTGGCCATCTGGGTAGTGTCTGTCTGCACGTGTACGTAAGGCTGCCTCAAGGATCCTGTGGACGCTAGGCACCACGTCGCAATGGCCCAGAGGACTTTAAATCACGTGCATAAACCCGTGTTGCATGAATTCAGCCTCTTTTTGCGTGTGCTTTGGAGTCGGCTACACACGTAGAGCTTAGCTGCGCCATGGCAGCTGCCTGTCGGGAAATCCTGAGGCCCCGATGCAGAGACACCACCTTACGTGTACGCTAGCTGCTACAGTCGTTAGGTTTGTATTTATCCATAGACTGAACAGACGTGTACATTTATGCATATATTTAAGAAGTTAAAAAGGTTGCGGGGAAGTGGCCAAACTGCCTGCCAGCAACTGGCTACTCGTACCTCTGTTTCCCCAAGGGAACCAATAAAAGGAAGCTGAGCGAAGTTCCCTCTTTGGCGAGGGATTCATCCTCAGCAGCATTCGATTTTCCTCTGGGATATGCATCGTGACATGATCTTGAATACTCTGCTCCAACACCAGTAACGCATCAGGAGACTTCTAAGACCAATGCGAAACAGTAAGTCAGAATCTCTTTCACGGGCACCCCATTGCCGTGGGGAAGGAGCTTGCGTGCCCTTGTGGGGTTGAGAGCTGTGCTGGTGGTGGCATGTGCCTCCGGTGGGGTCTCCCAGGCCAGACAGGTCTCAGCTGAAGGGTCAGACACAGTGTGTCCACGGGCAGGATGGGCTCACTAGCCTTCGGGCAGCCATCCTAGGAGAAGGACAACTCTGACTCCAAACCCAGGCAGATGGAGCTCGTTTAGCCCTGTAAGGCATCCATCATCTCAGAGAAGGACACTCCGACCAAACCTATGACCTGAGGACTTCGCTGTCACCATCCAAGCTCGCCAGGCCCTGGCAGATGAACCTCAGGTGTAAAGGGTGGAGCCAGTTCCGCGCACGCTGCGCCTCACCTAAAAAATCCACCGCGCAGGGCCAGAAGGTATTCTCACGTTTGAAGCATGGGGAAAACCCTTCCCAAATCTTCATTCATGAAGCCAAGCCATGATGATGAAGTCAGAATGTGAATACGGGAAGGTTTGGGTGTCTAAAGCGTGACAGGAAAGAGGGGGTGAATTCAAAGTGGGGGATGTGGAACCCAGAGCGCGGGGTCAGCAGTCAAAGCCAGCCAGAGACAAGAAGCGATCTGCAAAATCCAGCACTCCAGGTAGCTATAGGCTACTCTGAATCTCCACATCCTTCTCACCTGCTGCAAGAAAGAGCTGGCTGCCTGTGGCGAAGTTGTCTCTTCTCAAACATGAAACAAAACGTGCTACACATAAACGGCGCTGTCATTTGTGGCACAAAAAGCTGCTCTGTAGGAGGGGGCCTGGGTTTTACAAACCCGGGGATCTACTTTTACAGTTTCTTTACCTACCGTATCAAGCTTCTAGGAAGCCATTCAAACTCTAAAAATGAGAATTCCTATGCGTTACTGTTTCTCCACAGATCACCAGCCTGATTCTAGGGCTAGAAGCAAATTCTGTATCACACAGCGCACAGCTACCAACTTGCCCCCGCCCTTGTCCTCCTCAGCGTACAAAAAAGTTTTGCCTTTATCCGCAGGTGGGGTTAGACCTCAGAATTCAAAGCTGCATCCCTTTCAGATGCAGAAAACCTGTTCAGCACTAGAGAACTTCATCTTGCCTTTTCTTACGCAGCAATAAATCAGGTGAATAAGCCACAGTTGAGGAAAAGGTGCCCAGGAGTTACTTTTACGAACTGGTAAGCAGCCATCTGTCCACAAACAGTCACAGCCTGCCCCCGACATGAGACTCCTTTGTGGCTGAACTTGTCTGGCATCATGCCCTGTGTTTGCTGACTGGTGAATTATGGCTCACAAATTCACCCCATGTTCTTTCTGCCTTCCCGGTGCTGCTTGTGCCCATTGTTTTGTCTGTTTGACCAAACTGAAGAAAAACAACAAACCTGAGATGATTATTGTTTGGTTTATAGCAGCTCCTCATTTTCTTTGTCAACTAAATACTCTTTTTTTATTTGTTTTGACCAGCAACACACCAGGACCTTCCCCTTTGCTTACTGAAAATCTGGCCCCAGAACTCTGAGGACACCACAAACCATTTTGCATATTCATCTGCCTTCCAAGTTTGAAAGTATCGAAAGCAGGAGCTCCTGGTTAAAACCCAAGAAATGCAGTTGCACCTAAGCCAGCTGTGATGAATGTCCTTTCCCTGTAACCTCAAAGAGATTGTATCTGCATTGAGACGTGAAGTAGGCAACTATTATGAAAGCTCTCATAGCTGAGAGGTGTCACCAAGGTTCCTTCTTAACGAAGCTTCCTCTCGTTTTTCACTGGAATTGTGTGTACTAGGAGATTATCTTATGTGCTGGAAAGTGACTCTGTCTCACCTCTTGCTCGGAGATCACTGCGCCTGCCATGTTTTTCTTTGTGAAAGGATTACGTGCAATGAAGAAGTGAGAGAAATGCAACCGAGGAAACTCTCCCGTGCTAACGATAGTCACCTCTCAAACAGTTTCAAGGCACAATATAGTTGGAAGCGGCCAGGATGAAACCCGCTGTGAGCAAATGTCATGGCCAACACTGACAGCAGCAGCAGTTAACCTGCGATACTGATGCTGTTGTACCAGCATTTAACCAACTTTGCGAACCAGTTCAGCTTCCGTATTTGAAAGGTGAGTCTCCAAAACGCACACAAGCAACTGAAAGGCAAGACCCACCACGGATACATAATACGGAGCACCTACGTAACACGATGCTCTATATAACAGGACACAAATGTAAATAGAGTCACGGATCTACGGAAAAGGTTTTTGCCTCCCCGCCTCGAGAAGGAGTTTATTAGTTTGCACTGACAGTAAGATCTTGTCCAACACAGGGCACAAAAGCCAGCAACAAACTCAGCAACACCGAGACTTGAGAAGAGTCAGGAAGTAATCTCCAAAGCGAGGGGAGAGGAGTTGGGTTTGCTACCTGAAGTTATTTGAGAAAATGTCTCCTGGAGAGCGTTCACAGACGCCTCATTATTAACTGATGAAAATCCGAGACAAAAGTCTTCTCTTCCAAGTGTGTCCTAGACCTTCAGGCTACATAAACACTTTAATAAAAATACGTGGGGGTAGACAGCTAAGCAGTCTCCCAGGACATGTGCGTATTTCCAATTTAAAGGCACAGAATTATCTCTTCAGACTTACACTTTTGGAGCAACATATACTTTTCTACAAGAGGCTTAAAGAACAGACTTCAACAGATGAATTTGATCACAAGTAGCATTAGCATAAAAGCTTGACGCTGAATGAGACCAAACACGGATTTTTTTTTTTTCATATTTTATTGAACAAGACTAGGAAAAAAAGCTCTGAAATTATTAGTAATAAGCATGGAGAAGAGAAGGGAAAACTAAGAAATTATGACATAACTTGAATGTTTTCCATTTAGTCTCTTAAAGGTGATTTGCATCTTATTTCTAAGGTAAAAGGAGCACATTACGTTCATCCTTATCTAAGGAAGGCAGGAAGGATGGCCTCATGGTTGAGACAGAGGACAGGAAGCAGTGAGGGAGCTGCTGGGGAGCCCTGGCTCTCCTGCCCTTGAGCACAGCCACCCAGCAGCCTTGTGCAAACGCTTCTGCACCTATCTGCAGCGGTAACACTCTCCAGAAGGGCCGCGAACGTTCCGAGTATTTGAACTTGACGGGTCTGCGCTGACATCGTTCCTAGCCCCAGG